>NW_028279150.1:290000-504188 GCF_059751315.1 Micrasema longulum
AAGTGTAGAAATACTCCTGGGATAAATGTCAAGCTATAGTATACCTTTTATATATTTTTAAAATTTGATTTCCTTTCTCTTTTTAATTTTTTTCTAGTTTTTTTATATTTTTGAGAATATACATTATGTTTTTTGCATTCTTATTTTTAACTTAAAAAAATATGCTTTTTAATTTAGGATAATTACAGTTTGTATTTTTTTTGTTTAATGTACCTATGATAAAAGATAAACCTACCTGTCCTTTTTTTAAAAAAATCTTTAAACCCAAAAAAAACATTTTTTTTACTTTTAAATTTTTAAATGCCTTTTAACGATTGATTTTTTTTAAATGTTAGCGTGTTCATTGAATGAAACCATTTTACATATACACTTTTAAACATAAAAACTTTTTATGCTTTTCTCGTTTATCAACTATATATTCGGCGGCCTCCGAGGTATAGTGGTCAAGACGCTTGGCTCACACACGGAAGGTTCCAGGTTCGATTCCCGGTGAGAACACAAAAATATAATGTAATTTTTCTCTAGCCTGGGTGTTCTGTGATGTAATTCACCACTGCAATTTGGCCTCCTGGCCTGTTGTGGTGCAAAAAAACTCTAAATATTTCTACACACTATGTATTTTTTTTAAATTAAAAGGCAGTACGTGTCGTGTATATTGATATTGATCACATTTCATGTATAAAGAGCAAATTCACAAATCGTGTTTCTTAAGAATGTAATTATTTTGCCATTTGTCAGATTGTCAATGAAAACAAAATTGACATTTTGTTATTGTTTCGAGAGTAGTAAATTTTTTAACGCTACTTTGCTCATCTAATAAGAGAATTATCGAAAATTCGACCTCTTTGTCATTTTTATCGACATGATCTTTAAAACATAATGGTATCATATATTAATTAACATGACATTAAATATCCGCTTTACGTAAAATAAAATTGTCTTATTTTTTAAGTTCAATGCTCAATTACTCATATAAAATGACCCTTCACTTATCTTCTCTGTTGCAATCAATGTTTCCGCGTTTACAATAAAATTTTAGAGAAGTCAACAAATTGTTTTTTTTAAAAAATATAATTATCTTAAATTTGTGTTACGATATGAATGTTCGCGATCTGGCAACATTATGCGGCGACTTCACACATGCGCGTTGTGATAATGGGGCAAAGTGGATGGCGATCGACGGTTTTTTGTACACAGTCCGATGTATTCAAATATGATTCTACTTTCCGTCTGTATATAATAATTCTATGATACTATCAAACTAAACTAATTTAAGAAAATTAAAAAAACGTGTATCGTATTATCAACGCTATGATCTTTTAAAGTTTTGTATTCCTGAAATTACTCAGCGTGTGAAGTCTCAAGTTCTCTTCTCGGTGTGATCTGCCGATTGGTCCGTTGACGGTAAGTAAACCGGGAATCTCCCACAACTCTCTTATTATTTGATGATTCATATTTATTTTTTTATTTTATTTATTTATTCATATTTTACTCTTACAAACTATAATCAATAATAAAAATAATGTGACCTCACTGGGGTTACCCGTACCGAGAACACTTAACAATATACTTTTTTGAAATGTTTTTACATTTGAAAATAAACAAAAAAGGCTAACTTAAGAAACAGAGATAATTAAAAAAATATCCAGCTTTAAAAAGTAGGTATATATGGACATCTATATTATTTCTATTACAAAACGCACAAGGAAAATAACAAAAACCTAACATAAGCTATACACTTGTGGAGCAGTTGATTCAATTTTGGTTTGGGCGAATTAAACAATCCATTTTACTTCTACCTAGCTCCATTATCCATTTTTTATAGCCCTTTTAAACATTTTCTCGTTACTAATTGTTTTAATATATAGTGGAAGTAGGTTATAGATTTTAATTGAATATGAACTAGTGACGTCGTTTAAAGTTGTTCGTTTATATTAAAATATTTTTTTCCTACATTTTCAAGAAACTTGGCCGTACTATTTATTTAATGCCCTAATTCTTACCTCGGGTAAAGAAACATTTTTTGTATCCAATTTCCCGTAGGGTTGAAGTTCCTCATTCAAGATAATGACATTAATGGCTGCTCTACAGAAATGAAATAATAGTGTTTCTGTTTTTGTAAGTAAATTTGAAGAATTGAGAATGTTGTTTCCAATAAATGTGTACTTCGTGTTACTTGCTAATGAGTTCAATTTAAATTTATTACAGGTACAGTTTACCATTTCTCAGCCGTACCATAAGCGCAACAAAAAAATTTATTAGAAGGGAAAAAGGAAAAACAAATAATTAATACATATATATGTAAGCTTACATAAGGAGTACAGGAGATAAAGGATCAATGTCAGAAAATGATGTTTTGAGTTATAATGTTCGGGGTTCGAACTATCAGTAGGGTCGCAGTGAGCAACATCTTGCGAGAAGGTGTGATTTTACAAAATGCTGCGACCGCCCAGTTGTATTCCACCGGCAACACTACTGACTAATTCAACTTTTTAGCGTCCACGTCGCAAAACCTGGGCAATGGGATCACACTCATAGAAGTGTCATCACATCATATAACGAGAGGATGAAAGGCGAGTTTCTGGGAACCAACCAGCTAAGGGAAGGTAACCCCGACCAAAAAACCCACCAGAGAAGGCAACGCGAAACCACTTTGGTAATATTTCCCAGGAATCACTACAGCGATTACACCAATAAGCAGTCGTCCTGGCTGCGGAATATAAAAGTGGCGCGTGACATAAATATATTCACTGTAGTGGTTGTCAACGTCACGTCGGAGGTAACCGACACGGCAGTAGAAGAAGGAGAAACTTTTAGACATTAAAATAATCTTGTAAACATAAAAAAACCTGCTTAATGTCAATAGCCATTACTGTTTTATAAACTCTAAAATGGTTTTCATAAATATCTTTTTTAAATGGGAGTTGCATTTATTGTTTACCTTGCTTATTATGTACGAGGTTTATATTTCTTAAAGTGAAATTTTTCTAATTATAAGTAGCCTCTATTTTTTATTTCACTGTTGGAATCAGGAGGGATATTCTGTAGTGGATAAATCAGGAACTTCTCAGCATTTGCTCTTGTGAAGAAGAAACCACTTAAAATTCTTCAGAAGAAGCCGGCCTGTTGACGGTCATCAACAAGCCTTCCTTTTCACTTGAAGAATGTTCGGCATTTTGCTTCGTACTTTTTTTGTTCATTTCACTAAATTTCATAAATATTAAATTATCGCTTTATTTCTAGTATTTCAGACATCCACCTTTTATTCCCTATACGCATTTGTTTCTGTTTAATTATCTTGGAAAGTAGATCCCTTATGTCAAAATTTATCAAATAAAAATGTAGATCATGAGAACGGCCGTCAGATGCCATTTTAAGTTTAAAACATTTAATCCATCCTTAATATCTTTTACCCTTCATGTGAACATAATAACATATATAAGTTTTTTTCCCATACCACGATACTAATATAGCGATTTATCCAACTTAACAAAAAGATAATTATAAAAAACAGGCAGGCTAAGATTGTTAATAATATAAATTATAATAATGTATTCAACAGCTTGCCTACGACATACCTCTCACCTGAGAACACACAAGCCTTTCTCGAGTTGTCAGCATATTTATATGCATAGAAAAATGCTCGCAGCTAAACAATAAAACCTTCCCGAAGGAGCTATGTAATCCGGTAACATTAGCATTTATAAGCAGAAATAAATAAATCTAGAAGTACGTTTGTACTTCATTGGATTACGAAAAAACATAGCAATTTTGTGTTTATTTTTTTACTACAAACGGCCATGTAGCTCAATTAGATGGGTGAAATATTATATACGTATAACAATGAACACCGGAACTTTTTAAAAATCTCACCGGGAATCGAACCTGGAATGACAAGTGAGACAAGCGTCTTAGCTGTTATAGATACCACGGGCGCTACGAGAAGTGAGCCTGTCTACATTTACTCATCCATCCTAAAATTGTCGCAGCAGAGAGGCAAAACATTTTTGAGAAGGGAATATGGAAGTTTAGGCATGTACAAGGCTATAATGACCTGTAATTAGTTGGTTTGAGTGGCCACTTTATATAATGTGTAATATTCACCATTCTGCCTATGTTTAAACATCCATAATTTTTATGTATCGTATTATCAGCCCAACGATTTAAAAAAAAAAATATATATCTAAAATAAGTTCGCGTGTGATTTCAAAGGTTTTTTTTTTTTTTTTAAAGAAATATTTGCGTTCTTATGATTTACCCAAATATTTAATGTTTGAGGGCCATTTTCAACGAGTTGTTAATAACTCACTATTAGAAAATAGGAATCAAGTTGGGGTAGAGTGGGATTCAAACCACAGACCTTTGTCCGAATTCGACCACAACCCGGTTCTTTTCCGCTTATCTCATTCGGTTCTTCCCATTGTTCCATCCATGGCAAATAAACTGGAAATCTTCCATAACTCTCATTATTGATTAGTTCATATGAACCAGTGACGTCATTTAAAGAAGTCCGTTTTTATTAAAATGTTTTTTAACATTTTATTCGTACATTTTTAAGAAACTTTGCCAAACAATTATAAAATTGCATTAGCTCCAATTTTTACCGCGCGCAAGAAAACATTTATTGTATCCAATTTTCCGCAGTGTTAAAATTCTTGATTCTGGCTTCTTCCACATTTACCCACATTAATAGTACATACTCATTTAAATACCATTTAAAAATACCATTTGAAAGCTTTCCTTGTTTCATGACATATATACAAAAACCAAAAATGTCACCGATATGGATACCATTTAAATACCATTTGAAAGCTTTCCTTGTTTCATGACATATATACAAAAACCAAAAATGTCACCGATATGGATATTCGCTAATAAGCGGAATGGGGAATGTTGTAGTATCTACATAAAAGTGGCCACTTGAACCCAACCTATGACAGGTCATAAGCCCTGTAAACGATCGAATATCCATAATCTTGAAACAAAAATTCTACCCATCTCTGTAGTGATATAAATAAAAATAAATACCATTTAATTATATCTGTATATGACATGACCAGATTAAAAATTTTAGTTCATCTCATTATGCCAAGTGTTTCATGGCCATCATCCTATTTTACTGTTCCCTTCCGCAACATTTTATAATACATTTGTTCCACATGACCAAATCATTTTAATGATTATTTTTCTTCTAGCGAAATAACATTGATTGGACAAAAAAAAATTGCCAAAACGATTACACAGAATTTAAATGCCGTAAAGATAATTTTGAAGCCATCGGATTTATAGGTATAATATATCTGAAAGAACCTACAATAGAGCCACACATTACATGAAAAACTGAAATCACAATACCTTAAAGAAATGTTCAATTGAAGGGGTCGAATATGATTGCTATGATTCAGGACTGAGTAAAAATTAGAAAAAAAATCAGTTACAAAGCCTATTATTAATTTAAACATAAATTTGTGATAACTTTATCTTTTATGTTTACTTAAAAAGCGTACACAAACAAATATATATAAGCATTTAATTGGAATGTTTCATCGATGTAAAAAAATCCCTTTCAACTTCAAATTATTCTAAGATACCTTTCCAATTCATTTGCTTTCCACTGTAAATGGTAATTTGCCACCCTCGCAAAACATAAATACAGTAAAAATGCTTCAAAACCTCAACAAATAAAGGCTCCGAATATGTTTCGTAACCAGATGGTGTACAATTTCAAATGCAAAGTCGTATAACATTGGTTTCTGTGCATAAAAAAATACGTAGATTATTAAATATTTTTTTTTATCAATTAACCGACGGATTCAGGTAAAACCAAAACGCTCGCGCGTGGTTTTATCTAAGCGTGAGTTATGTTATACTCAAAACTTGTAAGACTTTTGTTCAGAAACACCAATACTTTATTGCAGCGAGATTATTAAATATTTCAGAAGAGCGCATTAAGTTCTTAAGGGAAAAATTCCCTTTCAAAAGATAGGATAAGGACTGGATTTTCATTTGATGATTTTTTCAAATATTTGAGTTAGATTGTTTCATCTACTCGTAAATCAAAGGTCTGTTCTTGTTTATTTTTTTTTATATTGATGTGCTATGTCTTATTTTTTAAGAATGTTATTGTTTATGTATAATATAAGTGTTCTATTCTATTATTTAAGTCTTATATTAGTGTTTGGGATTTGTGTCTCAAAAATATATAATTGTATTCTAATAAAATAGATATAAAAAAAATTAATCTTTGGAAATTTTCAACAGAGATGATATACGAAATGCCCTTTTCTGTATTTTTTTATTGAGGCAACGTATTAAACCAGAAATCTTTGAGCAATGATTCGACGTTATTAAGTTATAATATTCTCTAAAGCAAGAGTTATCACCTCAGTTTTATTGATAAAAAAGATATCCATCTGCAAAGCGATAATGTTCAGCTGCCTGACTGCTCTTTCAATCGGTATAACCAGAGGCAGGTTGGTTCTGAAAGCTGGAGGGTAAAACAGTCTGTGCTAACGGAGATAACCTTTAGGAAAATAACAATTGAGACTCTCTTAAATGGCTAAGTTCTGTGGAAACAATAGTCTTCCCTGGCCGGGTGGAATAAATAATACAATTTTCCGTATGAAATAAATCCTAGACGAGAGTTAACAAATTAGCTGTTGTCAGGTAAAAATTGTTGTTCGAGATTTTAATGTTGTCCTTCTCATTGTATACTAGTGATAACGTATGCCTATCATGCTTTAGTCTTAGGTTTAATTCCTGGCACGGTCAATGTAGAATATTGCTTAAAAAAGTGAGCTGTTATTTATTTTTTACTATCCATGAAATTAATAAATGAAAGTCAACATAATTTAGATTGGGTCAAACTGATAATAAATAATAGTTTATTGGCACGTTTCCAATACAAAATAATACGTAGGAAATAATCACAAAGAAATACATAATTAAATAAACAAAAATATCAACTACGAATTTAAAAACAATACTGCAAATTTTTTGAAAGGAAAAATAACAGTTGATCAAACTTTTACATTTTTTTTTTTTTTAATACGCCTCTACTCGTTTGCCAGTGATTTTGACTCTTAAAAACAAGAATAAGAAAGCCAAAGAATAAACGCTTTAATGAAACACCAAAAAAATACCTACCCCGGAAAAAAATATATAAAATGTTACAATAAAATTTTATTACCGTTTAAATTAAACGTAACCATCACATGAAATTGTGGGCTAAAAGTAATGAAAGACATTCAATTAGTCTTATTATTTAGATTTGGCAAATAAAGTTAAATAAATTCAAACATTTTTATTATTTGTCTTTTACGTTAAGGGGGAGCGTATTATATTCTTTACAAATATTTTGAAGGAATTCGCTTCTGTCGTAGAGGGAACCGTCAAAGAACAGATGATCTAATGTCTCATCGACATTTTCACAAAAGCACATTGCCGAAGTAAAGAAATTTAACTTTTACCTTTAAAAGTCTAGGTTTTCAACAAAAACGTCATTCTGTTTTTTAAAATTTTATCTATCATATTTCGTAATTGCAGATTAACTGATCAAAATATGATCAAATAATCAAATAATGATCAATATATACTGATATGCTGTACTAATTTAGTGCCTTATACATCGTTGTTTGCAGATAAGAAAATTAAAGTGATGCAGAAAGAGTATTTAAAACGAATATTTTTACATGAATTGTGCTCTTTTATCCGAATTTCCGTCTTCATAATAATATTATGATGAATAATTATATGAAATGCCAGGTACGCATGCGTGAACGTTTATTCACTCGCTCATAAGAAAATTAACCTTTTAATTTGTCCACTTAGTTCTACATACGTAAAAACGTACTTCCTTTTCATGATTTATAAAACCGAAAAGGGGAAAAAAATTGTCGATAACAAATGTCGGAAACTTCGACTGAATACCCCACGCTGAAAAATAAAATTACAAATTAATATTGTTTATATGAAAAACGTTTTCATTTTGCTACTACTACTACTACTACTACCATCACGCCATTTCCCCGTAGGGGTAGGCAGAGAGAATGGACCGCCACACACGTCTATCCTGGCATACAATCCTAGCCTCTTCCACATTCATACATCTTGTCATACATGCCCTTCGGTTCTGTCTGCTTTTGACATGACCAGACTTAAGATTTTGGTTTATCTGATCATGCCACGTCTTCCTTGGTCGTCCTCGTCTAACGTTGCAGCTCATTTTTGCCATATATACTTGTTTTACCATTCTCTCGTCGTCCATTGATTCTACGTGACCAAACCATCTCAGAGACCCTTTCTTAATCTTATCAATTATACTTGTCTCAGATTTACACTCTCGCCTGATTTCATCATTCGTAACCCTGTCATACATTGATTTCCCACACATTCGTCTAAGAGATCGCATTTCAACCGCGTTCACTCGGCTTTCATCCTTCCTCTGCCAGTTCCATGTTTCACTTCCATACATAAGTGTTGGGACTAAAACTCCGTTGTGCACTGCCAGTTTAGCTTCGATTGACATATTTTTATTAGAAATTACTGTGTTTAGTGCTCCGTTTATTTTGTTGCCCGCATTCACTCTTCTTTCAACATCTTTTTCTACTCTTCCATCTCTTGAAAACATGCTTCCCAGATACACAAATTCTTCTACTTGCTCGAGACATTCGTTGTTTACATTTATTATGCAGTCAGTAACCTCACTATCCCTTTCAAATACCATCACTTTTGACTTACTTTCGTTCATCGCCAATTCGCTCTCCAGGCATACATCATACATTCTAGAGTCAACTGGTTTTGAGGTTATATCTTTGTTATCAGAACTTGAACTAAATTATAATTGCTCTCGTTGCTATTTACATCATAAAATATTGTGAGAAAGAAACAGAAGAATGAAGGAGAGAGAAAAAGAATAGAATCATAATGGCAATGAGGACTTACATTGAATGAATTATTTATTATAAGGGGAGTTTTGTTCAATGGACTTATTTATTTCTAATCTTTCTATGTTAGACACGTTTAGAACGAATACCATTTTTATTAATATGTAAAAAATTTACGCCCATCTTTCGTTCACCTTTTTTTTCTTACAATGTTTTATTATATTAATATCAACCCGAGTGGTTCTAAGTTAGTTCAAGTTCTGATGACAAAGAAGTAGCCTCGAAAGCTGTAGACGTACTGCTTAAATGTTCAAGTGGTTTATACAAATTTATAAATAAATAAATATTAAATATAAATATTTTAAAACCATATTTTTATTAAAACAAGTTCAATTTGATTTTTCTGAATAAAATTAAATTTAAAACACGAATTGAATTGAATTTATTAACTTAACTTGATCGAAAATGCCCCGGAAGTAAAAAAATAATTTATCCATCTCTGTCGAGATTTAAGAAAGATTACATTTTCTAATTCGATGGCTGTTTTAATATCTCAACAGATTTTTACAACACTACCATGCAAACCTTTGATCATATTTTTTGTTTATAAATATTGTATTTAAATGAACGTATAAATAAAATATCATATTTGCCCGCAGTTTTCAAACAAATTTCATGTTGCAAGAGATGTATCATGTAGTGGAAATCTTTTTTATTTGAAAGCTTTGTTATTAGTAAACAAACGAACGAAATTTATTTTCAATGAACGTTTGATATTGTAATTGAGACATTCAAACTATTAAATCAATCGATCCTCATAAAATACAGTTTATGATAACAGTTTGACGCTATTTTTTTACTTTCCTTTTTCACTTCTTAGATAATTGCTTAATGCCACTAAAAAATAAAGAGTGAAAATTTTTACCGAATTAATTGTAAAAATAAGAGACAAGTGATACTTAAATCCACAAATTTGGAATAACTTGTGACCAGTTTCATCGCTTTTGCCACATCTTCGAGACAAGTATTTTTACTAAGAAGTTTGATCTATTTTTAGTAAGGATAGATAATTCAAACGTTTTATTTGAGGTATATAAATAAATATTTAATTTAAATAAACAAAAAGGTTCCATAACACATCTCTTTACGCAGTATCCGGTGAAGATGCTTTGAATAAAGATACAGGTCGTCGATGGTTTTTGCGTTTCAAAGACAGTAGGACGATTTAAGATGGCGGTAAATAGCAGGTTGTATCGTCTAAATAAGAGATTATGCACAGCTTACTATTACATTTGACTTTCGATAATAATTTTATGTAGTAACCATGTGTATGGAAAAATAAATAAAATATTTGGTAATAAAAACGAACTACTTTGAACGACGTTACTTGTTTATATGCATAGACCGATTTCTTTATTTATTTATTATATATAAAGCCTTAGTCAATTACAACAGTTAGATGAAGAAAAATGTACATAAGAATCTAAACAAAAATAATATAACAAAAATAATATAAAGACAAACAAAGGCAATAAAATAATGGTATAAAATATATTCATAAACACGATAAACGTATAAGGCTTCGGGCTAAACCATGCCAATCAATCTTTATCCCACACTGTTTTAGTGGCGAAGAGATCTATGAAAAGTCGGAAGATCTATCCCAAGTTATGTGACAAATTGACTAATCTACACACTCT
The DNA here is from genome assembly GCF_059751315.1 of Micrasema longulum. NCBI lineage: Eukaryota > Metazoa > Arthropoda > Insecta > Trichoptera > Brachycentridae > Micrasema > Micrasema longulum. The sequence continues at coordinate 300,586 of NW_028279150.1, forward strand.
GGACATTGGGGCATAACAACAAACTTTGCTCTTAGAATATTGAAAAAAATATCAGATGTTGACTTCTGGTGATATGGTGGGGAACGTGAAAGTAAATTGATTGCAACATAGATGGGACATCACTTAAAGCATGAAATATTTTAAAAATGCATATAAGATCCGTATCAGTTCTACGTTTGTCAAATGAAGACAGATTAAGAGATTGCTATATTTCAAAATAGGAATTATGACCCACTTGCAATTCGAGTACCCATGCCACTTTCCTCAGAAAACTGTGTTGGTCAGACTCAATATAAGTCCTATAGAATGGAGACTAAATTATTGGTAAAGCATATTATAGCATATTGTCTTTATATATATATAATTCCTCTGTACGTGTGATGTCCCGTACTCCTAAACGGCTTAACCGATTTACGTGCAGTTTTCAGAGAAATATAGATTTTTGCGCTGTGCGTGTTCGAAGATATTAAAATCTTCAATCGAACATGGAAAAAATAAGTAAGAGCATAAATGTTTTATTCATTGATCTACCAGGGTTGCATTCGAGGAGAATGCATTTACAAAAAAAATGGAAAGATGTTGTTATTTTGTTCATAAAAAGGTTTGTTCTTGAATGTTTACAAATAACATTTGTTTTTTGTGGACCTCAATCAGATTCTTTCCTAAAATTTCTACCCATTTATTTATTTTTATTGGATTTTTGGTAGTACTAAAATAATATTCAATTTGAAACATTCATTTGAATCGTATTCCTATATAAGTACACCCCTCTGTTGCTGAGAAGACCAGAGTTTGACGTTTGCAAAAAAATGGCATGTTTGAAGAATATTTATTTTATGTTTAGGAATTTAACCATAAACAAGTACCTCGGTACCTACTCAAATTCAATATTAACAATTTTTAGTTTTGGAATTTAATCACAAACAAGTACCTAGGTACCTACTTATCAATTAGATGTCTTTTTCCAAGGTAATAAATAACAGGCAAGCCAAAGTCGGGCAGGACAACGTCTGTCGGGTTCGCTAGTATTATTATATATATTTTTATATATTGTGTTATGTGTCTTTATTTTAGCTTTTGAATTGCGCTTTAGTTAAAACATAATCCTACATCAAAAAGTGGCCTTTTTTTTGTGTAGTTTTTCTTTTGTATTTTTTACCTAAATATGTACCTAAATTGCGTCTGTTTACAAAACATACTTTAAAAAAATAGTTAAATAGTTATATTAATTCGAATTCTACAAACATTACAAACTAATGATAAAAGCCATGATTAAGAGATAATTAAAATGGGTAATGGGAGCATTTCATCTCATTACCAAAACAATAACATTCTAAATTACGTAATACACTTACCACTGGTGAGCAAACGACATTAATAACAGTGCATTAAAAATTTAACCCACAATCACTAAAATGGCAATGTTTACGATTTGTCTATTCACTCATTAAACATCATTGAATTTATGATTATTTACATAAAGTTTGATCTAGCTTTAAACAGTTAGGGGTTCATATAACTGACATTGGTGGCATGCACAAAGAGCTCGCAACCCGCCTAGGAATTGCTGGAGCAACTGAACGCAATGCGTGCTATCTAGAACTCTAGTCTATCAATTATCAATGAGGAAGTTAAGAGGTTTTTTTTTTTGTAAGCCTATTAAGCTTAGCCAATTTTTTTTCTTTAATCGTATTATCAGAGGATAGATTTTTTAAAGTTTTGTATTTCTGAAATTACGTGTGACGTCAAAGGTTCTCTTCCGCTTATTTTAGATCAGTTATGCCCATTGGTCCATTCACGGCAAGTAAGCCGGAAATTTTATATATTTTTATATATATAAAAGTATATAAGTAAAAAAATAAAAAAATGATATTTTATCATTTTAATATTTTATAACCAGTGACATCGTTCCAAGTAGTTCGTTTTTATTAATTTTTTTAAATTATTTTTTCGTTCTGGTAAAAAACAAATTTCCATGCAAGTGCGGGGTGAGAAATTGCGAGGGTGAAACCCTAGGGCTTCTACAATATTATTAAGCGGAGTGGAATGTATTTTTATATTGTTGAAATACGTACATATCCTAGATATGCGGTATGCAGTGTCAATCGGTCAAAACCCCAACAAATGAGATGGATTAGGAATGGATGCCACTAACCTGGTTCGTTCTTGATGGAATTGCGGTAGTCCGACTAGTTGATTGCGAGCGGCACCAATATTAGGACAGGCCCCTGATCTGGAGCTGAACTCTAGTGGTTGGTGGAAACAAAGTCTATGATGCGGCACACGTTCAACAAAATAAACGCGCGATTCACTACACGCGGTTTTATTGTGGCGGATGATCAAAGGATTCTGGCGGGAAGTGAACAGATGTGAGTACAAAGGATGTTGAAGTTGTGACAATATTTTAATGCATACCCACATAATTCGCAACCACGTACATTTTCACGAAACTTTGCAGCATAATTTAATGCTCCAATTTTTACGGTACGAGAAAATATTTAGGGTACCCAAATTTTCGTAAGGCTGAAGTTCCTCATTACTGACTACTCGAAAATGTAAGAGTGCATATCCTAATACGTTACCGAAACTCAAAGTACCAGACTTATGAAAGTTAAGTGTGAGTGCTCGAATAAAATATGAGGTATAAGGTTGTTGGATTTTATTACCAACATTGAAGTCTCAAAACGGATTCAGCATAGCGAGTAATTTGAGGGTGCGGTGGTGGACGCGGCTTGGACACGTGCTGCGGATGCCTCAGAAGAGCCAAAAAGCTAGCTCTCAGCCTTCCAGACAACTGACCAGAATTTGGGGGCAAGAAATTTTGGCTCATCTACTGGGATTCTTAATCCTTAATTTAGCAGAATCTTATCTTTCCGCACAATGATGTAGAACTCGACCAAAACCGGTGACGGTTAAAAATTTTCATTCGAAAAAGCCTAAATTTTAGTTCAATTTACTATTTTTTTTTAATTTTTTTTTTTAGAGTCTTTATTTAATAAAATATACATATTATTACAATATTAATACATTATAAAGAAAACAAAGTATTAAGATATATTTTGTCCCGATAAACTATTCAATAATAGTTTGTCATCGGGTGCTCAGACATTAGTTTTAATTAATAATCAAATAAGAAGAGTACAGACATAATACTGTATACGTATAAAATAATAAACATAAAAATAGTTTAAAGATTTTTTTTTTTTTAAGTAAGAAAATAGAGTAAAATAATACAATTAAAATTAAAGAATAGTAATTTACTGAAATATATTTTAAATATAAGAAAAAAAAAAAAATAATAGACACATATATAAATAGTGTGTGCTCATAAATGTTATCAAAACAAGATAAAAAAATAAATTAAACAAGGCAAAGTAAATCGAGAATTTCAATTCATATCTACAGGAAGAAAAAAAATTAGTAAGAAAATTAAAAGTACATATTAAATTAAGATCTAAAAAATGTAAATGAAATAAGAAAGTAAGAAAGTATTAAAAGAAAAGAAAAGGTTAACCCAAGAAAATAACAAAAATGTAATTAATGAGGGATAAAAATTAAAAAAAAAAAAAATGTATATATGTATAAAAAATAATAATAAGTAAAAAACATTAAAAAATTCAAAAAATGCATCACATAAATATTACATAAATAATAAATCAATATAGGAACGTTTTATCTACTAACCACTTACGTAATAGAAACTTAATTTTATTTTTACTATGACATGTTTTCATGTCAAGTGGCAACAAATTAAATACTTTTGGAACAATATAATCCAACGTACGTTGTCCATATTTATTTTTAAATTTTGGTACTACTAGGCCATCAACAGATGTAAATCTTGTTAGATAGCTGTGTTCTTATTTATTTTTATATATCGAGCTGAACATCTGTTGGATAATAATTTTGCTAATATCGTAATATAAATCAAATCGTTGAGACCAAAAATCGTATTAAAAAAAAGATTTTTAAAGTAATGTTTATTCGTAACATTGTAAAGAAGATTGAAAGATTTGCGTTTCCAACAAACGTCTTAAGATTTGTGTTAAAAGATTAGTCGAGGTTTCAACTGTTAACTTATAAGAATGACAATTATTCAAGTCGAGATTAAAACTAAGCTAATAACAAAAATATAAGTGACTTAAATAATTATAAGAAAAACTACAAGAACAATTGTTTTGCTTTACCATGGAAAGTAGATAATGAAATATAGTAAGTAGTAATTAATAAAATAAAAAAAACACGCTTAATGCGTACGTTTTAAATGTTTCGAATATATAAACAAATTTATAAGCAATCAAACTTTGTACCAAGTTTTTTTTTATACCCTCCCTCTTATAAATGTACATCCTATTTTTACTTACGCACCCACATACATACATCCTTACATCCTCACACACACCTTTTTACATACGCACATACACGCACATGAACACAAACGTCGCACACACGATTACGTAAACTTTCTCCATCTATATTATGTATTATTAAATTAACAGCGGATTGTTAATTAGTATTGTAAAGATATATTTTTTTATTGTTGTGTAATAGCTGTTAAAACGCCGTTTATTTAATAAAATAAAAACAAAAAATATTTGTTACAAGTCTCTGGTTCATATAAACCAACGAATGATATTAGAGCTGTGAACAACCTCTGACGTCAAACGCAGAGTTATTTCAGAGATACAAACTTTAAAAATCATAGCGCTGATAAAACGATATATAAAAAAATTAAAAATAAATTGGCTTTGTTTAATTGTCTATTAAAAAAATAAAAATAGACACTGAAAGTCCTCATGGTTGACTCAATGACACACTTACAACTGCCCCTGAATAGATTTGGTTTCCTTAAAATTGCCGAAAGTTATTAAACTCCTTGTTAATAAACACATATTATTTTAACCCTTTACTAATTGTGTAACCCTTAATGTGTCAAACATGTTATTTTCAAAATATTTCCGTCGGTGACTTGTTTGCACTGACTCCCTTAAAACCACCCATTTATTCTTATTACTTCAAAGGTTTTATATTTATATAATATTAAAATGTTTTCTTCGTTAAAGTGTAACTGCGCAAAACATTGTCAATAGTATTTATTAAAATTTATTATAAATCGACAGTGCTTATTTAATATTTTCATTAAAATGGTCACGTTTCAAATTTGAAGTAAATATCTTTACTGAGATAAAAAAAATCCTACTATTATTTTTATCATTTAATTATTATATTATATTTGGGGAATCAACAGTTTTACATACATATTTATATTAAACAATCAGATATAGTGTATAAACTCAGAACTAATAACAAATTTCCACAAAGTATACAGTAAGTAAGTAAAGAAAATATATAACATATTAAATAAATACATATAATTTTAAACATATAAAAATGTTATTTTCATGTACTCGGAAATATTTTTCAATAATCAAAGATTTTATTTTATTTTTAAGAACTGTAAGTTTGTAAGTTATTGTAAATTGGGCGGGATTAGGACAAGGATGCCTGAAGAGATGATAAAGAGGGGAAAGAAGATGTACATATTTATTATTATAATGTCTGCTAAGTTACAAAATGCATTTCTTGTGTAAATCTTAAATCTGACAGAAAGATGTTTGTGTAATCTATAAATTTAAATTTTGTATTGTACACTGAAAAAGTCCTACAAAAAAAGCATTATTATATCCTGATAACATTGTTCATCCTATACTAGCGCCCTCATTAGACTACCACGCAAGTGTCGACCGATACCATGACAATCATAATGTCATTTTATGTATTTTTCAAAGTCGTATTTATAGCATTTTAACTGGGGTAGTCTTGGTACCCTCAGGAACTGGCAGATTTTTTTTCGTTGCTCGGAAAGGTTGAGTACTCAAAATTTTGACAGCTGACAGCTAGTGTCATAATAAATTTACGGTAACGAGTTACACAGAATCAAATGGAATTTTATTTATTAGATGCTTCAAAAGAATACAGTGTATATTTGAATTAACAATGTATTCTGCACTGGGAAACGTGTCGAGGAAGACATTTTACAATTTTGGTTTAGAGTGATATATATTATCCTAGGTTTAATCCATTGGCTTTGCTCACGTGGTAATAGGAAAAAATTATTTTGGTAATTTAGTATTTGTAGATCAGTTGTATTGACATTTTTCTCATTAGCCAAATGAAGTTTAAACTTGCCATTAAAGAAATAGTTTAGGATTCTGACTGATGTTTAAGTATTTATGTTCATTTATAAAAATAATAAAAGAAATGTACAAATAAATACACGGTTCGTAGGTTTTCACGGCCTTCAGAATACAGATAGTGTTTTTCTGGGTTATTATGCCGTGTTTGTGGGCTTTGTATTGCCGACGTTTCGGAGCACATTGCAGTGTCCATCTTCAGGGCTGAAATTTTTCAGCCCTGAAGATGGACACTGCAATGTGCTCCGAAACGTCGGCAATACAAAGCCCACAAACACGGCATAATAACCCAGAAAAACACTATCTGTAAATAAATACACGTCAAATATATTTACAAACGTACGACTAGATATTTGTTTTTTTTTTTAGTTTTTACAATTAAAATTTTTGTATATATATTTTTAATTTTTAATATTTAGTATTTTTAAATGGTTTATTATTTTGTTTCTTTTAATACTTTATTTTTAAAACGGCTGAGAACCCCTGAGCTCTTATCAGGAGTCAGTTAGTACTATTCCTAGGGTATTCCACATACATTGCAACAATAAAAAAAACACACCAGTTTGACATAAACTACTTGACTAAAATTGAGACCTTAAAAATTGTGCACAAAATAACACTGGGAAACATACAAGACGACGACATAATATTAGTCAAAAATGCTGACATACACAAATATAACACCAGACAACAACAACACTATCATATTGAAAAATCAAAGACAAACACAGGACAGTCAAAAATACTACATAATGGACTTGAACACTACAACGACTTACCTTACTACTTAAAAACTTTTACGGGAGACAAATTTAAAATCGATCTGAAAAAGCACATGATGACTGAACTAACCAGACTAGACGAGACATAAAATGAATAGATAATATAAAATTTCTAATGTAACCCTAACGGGTTTTTTAAAATTGTAAATAAAAAAAAAATATAAAAAAATACCAACATATCAATGATTTATGGTTTTTGCTATTTCGAATATACCGCGTTATCTTTATTTTTATTATTTTTCTACCTAAGTATGTAAGGTATTAAAATCCCAAAGTTATTATAAAGAACATTTATAAAACAACTGTGTTATATGTATAAATAGATTGTTATTATACTATTTCAAAATTTTGTAATAGAACACTGTTATGTTAATTGTATTTATGTTTATGTTTATAAAATGTCATTTGTGCCGTGTATATACACTAATAATAAATAAATAATTTTTGTCATTTATCAATTTAAGTTTTTGTTTATAAAATAAAGAGATGACACTCCGTACAAATCCGAGCTAAAAAGTCTTTCTCGTACGAAAAAGAATGACCAGCGGAGGGAGTAAATGTTGTCACGTCAAATCAAGTCGACTTTGGCAAGCAAAACACGTAGTACAATAAAAAGCACGGACTGTTTACATCGGTCTACTGTAAGTTCTATTCAGAATATCGCTTTCTTTCACATACGCGTCACCATTGTTTGTTATTTTTTTATACACCCGACTAACTGAGCAGGACAGAGACAGGAGATAACTCATGAAGTGGTAACATATTAATAAGACGTTTTTTTACATTAAAATAGCTATTTTTAATAAGTATTAATTAGAATAAGAATATTGCTTCCCAGTGAAAGGCACCGCTTTTTTAGATCGATTTTTGCAGTATTTTAGCGTACATATAGTCGTATCCAACGAAAAAGGACGCCATTGCAAACAACATTGTTTCCAATTGCCTCATATTTTGATGGATACGACAATATGGGAATTTGAGTAATTGCGAGGAGACAAAAGTTCAAAAGTAACCGGGGACCGCTCGTAACAAACTGAAGTCCGTTCTATCAAATATATGCCAATTGGCCGCAGGTTGAAAGACCATACTTTGAACGCTCATGCTTACTTTAATTATATACTTCAATGCTACAAAACCAAAAAGCAAACCAAACTAACCAAAGAAAATGCAAGTCATATTTAGAAATTTAAGAATTAATTTCAAATCGATTCTTTGTGACATTCCACCTTACCGCCTGCTCATTTTTCAAATAATGTCACCCATTGTTGATTTACATTTTTTTCCTTGCATTTTTTTTAAACTTAGGAGAGAAAAAAAGTATCCAATTTATTTCTCACCTCTTCGGATATCCCTATGGAAAAAAATACGCAATCGGTCGATTCGTTAAGACGTGAAAGAAACTCAAACAAACAAAGACACTTTTCCATTTGTAATATTAGTATGAACATGTAACTATCATCAATTCTCAATTCTTAATTTTTAATTACTCTTACAAATTTTCTTATTTTTAATATTATTTCCATTTGTAAATACTCACTACAAACTACAAACTATAAAATATCTTTTTTTCACTTAAATTTTAATTTTTAAACAACTTTCATTTATGTTTTTCTTTTTCCTTCTCTTTTTTATACTTTCATAATTAACCTTACATATAATTGCTTTATAATATGGAAACTTCACTGGTTCATTAGAATTAAGTCTAATTGTGTAAAATATTAAACTTTGTAACTGTACTGTATGTTTCCTGAATAAAAGAAAATAAAAAATAAAAAATAATAATAAAAAAAATAAGTAATATATATTTTTTTACACAATGAATTTTTTTAGACTTTTTACATAGATATACAAAAAACAATTTCCTTTAATTACAATTACATTGTTACAAATCTCAACTACGTGTAGGTAGCTTGGATTTTAGGAATTACCGACAAACTACGGTAAGTTGCATTTGTATACATTAAAAAAAAAAATCTGTTTAAATTAAAAATATTATGTCCCGAACATGTTTTGGCCGACAGTTAAAAGATTTAGGTTCAAGATATAAGTGGAAATATTGACCATATGATATTCACATTCTCGGTTTCGGCTGCAGTTCTTTAATGGTTTTCCGAGTTTTTATGTTTTTAACTTTGATTTTGGTATTGTGTTTGCACCAATAACATAGTAAAATCTAATCAAAAATTTGTAAAATATCCCTAACAGCCGCTGTTTGGAACACATATGCTAAACTGGCGACAGTAGGAAAATATCACATACAACGAATAGCGATAAAAATATATGAAATGGATTTCGAATTATTCATTGTATTTTCTAAATCAATATGGGTGTTGTAAGGAAATGTTTAATATGTAACTTTTGAAAAATATTTATTAATTGATTAATTACATTATACATACATTTGTAAAGAACAGAGACACAGTTTATAGCGACACAATCAGAAACAACCCATGTCTGTGAACCTGCACTCAAAAAACGAGACATGATAGACATTGATAGTTGTGACGTCAAAATTCATGATGATAAAAAAATTAAATGGTCAGGAACAACATTGAAAATGAACTTGAATTGTGACGCATTAGGGGCGTGGCCAATGCAATGACCGTTTTTGCGGGAATTAAAATTAAAAAATATTTTTTTTGCTACGAATAAGTTTAAAAAAAAATTGTTTTTTTTAATATTTAAATCTTAAAGTAGGGCACACATATCATACATATTGTTATGTGTGTTCTAATAATCACATTGAAAATATATTAAAATTATTAATTGTTTATCACATATGTCTTGACCATTATTTTAAATTTTGATATGTTTTTTTCTTCATAAATATTTTTTCCATTTCGTAATACTTTTTAATTGCTTTAAATAAAATTGAATTTTGTGACTTTGCCTTTTTCCTAAATGGAAGTCTAATTTTGTTCTTTTCTCTAGTATTGTGATCGTGTTCATGCTGGTTCCGATCATTTTTTTTCCAAAATTCTGTTTTTTTATTAGAGTTTATAATTTTATGAACAAATATCATTGTATTGTAAAATATTCTTTGTTTATATGTTAATAATTTCATTTCATTTACCATCGACTTTACCCTCGTATATCTGTTTTTTTTCAAAATGATTTTAAAGGCTTTATTTTGTAATACAGTTAGTTTATCTATGTTTTCTTTGTTTGATAAAAATAAAATGCTACTACATTAGTTAACGTGTGGTTCAATAATTGCTTTGTAAATAGTTTTGCAGGAGTCCTTATCAATAAATCTTCTGATCCTTCCCAAAATTGATATTTTTTTTGCAATCTTATTTATTACCATTACGTTTTACGGGACAGTATTTAAAAAAAAAACAACGTGATATTTCCCTATTGGCAAATTTAACATTGCTTAAAGGATTATTTTTTGAGCCAATTTACTACTACTTGTTCTTATTCTTAGAGGTAGAGGTCAGTGCTATTCAAGGTCCTGACGTCATTGCAACCTGTGAAAACCTATTGTAACGGGTGAATAGTTCTCGCTCTCCAAGCCCAGGTCTATGAAGAGCCTGGCTGCTGTGTGGAAGGCGAGTCTCACCTTTCAAATTCAAAATCTCACCTTTCAAGCCTAGATCCGTAAAGATTCGAACTATAAGGTGAGGGGCGACCTCTTTAACATCCTCAGGTTTGACCAGTTGTCCCCCGAGGATGAGGCTCCTTTTATGATGTAAAGCATCACATTCACATATGATGTGTATACGTGTTTCTCTGTTCCATCTGCACTGCAGAACTTACATCTAGAAGTTTCGGAAAGGTTCATTCTAGCAAGGTGTTTGTTCAATCTGCAGTGCCCTGGGCGCGCTCTAGAGATAACCCTCACTTGATTTTGACTGAGCTTTATTAGGTCAAAGGCAAATCTTTGCGGGTACCCTTTTATCAGTTCCTTCGCATGGTGCTGGCCAGGTACTTTTTGCCAGGGCATAACGCTCTGCTTACTGACCCATGACCTAAGCTCGTTACGATGAGAAAATTTGGGCAACTCACATTAGAACTAGTACTTCTAAATTAAATGGCAATATTAATTTAAGAACCGGGTTTCGGTCCCGTGATAGTATTGTGGACTCACGAACCAAAGGTCTCAGGTTCAAATCCCACTCTACCACAACTCGTTTTCCATTTTCCAGCACAAGTTTTTTACGACTTTTAGGAAATGGTCATAAAATTGAAATATTTGAGTAAATAATAAAAACTCTAGTGTTTCTATTTTTAAAAAAATATATACATTTTTGTATTTGCATAATTTATTTTCATTTGTTGAATTTATTTGGTACGTATTATTGGTATTCAAATCAAATTAAAGTAATTATTTTCCCCTCCTTCTAAATAAATCAGGATTGGCCGAACAAATTTTAATTTGGAAGTGTTCCCGAGAAAGCTGTCAAGGGAGAATTTCATTTTAATCCATAAATATTAAAATGAATTTAATAAAACACTTTATTACTAATTTGAACGGCTTTAATTACGGGATTTTATTATCAAGATTAATAATAAACGTGCTAAGAATCAACCATAATCTTTGACGTTTGGACGTTAAACTTTCGAATTCCAATGACAGGTCACAAGCCCTGTAAATGCCTAGACTTTCTTATTTCCTTTTCTTCAATGTAATTCATTCGTGTTGTAATATGGTAACGCCATTTGTTTTTAATATTATGATGCATGAATAGTTCATTACGATTCACCATAATAATTAAATTTATTGTTTCAGCTCTATTACTTCAGAATCAAAAAAATTAAAAATGTAAATTTTATATTTAAAATACTAACTTAAAGTAGTAAATTTGTGGAACATTATTTTTGAATATATTAAAATAAAATAAAATCACTTTGTTTTTATGTACCACTTATATTTTTTGAAATTTGAGAACCAACTAGTTTCGGCAATACTGAACCTTCTTCATGGTTAATTACAAACTAACATAACATGTATAAAAATTTTCACAGTAAAGGTAGAGTGGGCGTGGCTACGGGGGCAGAGAAGAGAGGGAGTTTGTGTGTGGATTTAGGGAGAGGGAACATATTTAAAATGGGACTATTACTAAGATTTATTTACAACATTTTGAGTCTGTCCAAATTTTTGTAGACATGGACTGGATTCAACTCCCTGGGGAGCTGTTTACATTAACATACTACAACAGAGATGAAGAACCTTTAAGAGGAGGTAATATTATACCTCTATATTTCTACCCAGACTTCTATATTACCTCCTCTTAAATGTTCTTCATCTCTGTTGTAAGATTTATTTGATTATTAATAATATTTAAATTTTTATTTACAGCCTTTCTAATCTCGAATTTTATTTTCTTTTTTGTTTGAATGTAGAATTTCGATGCCATCATCAAAGTTGAATGAGTGACTATTTGTTAGGATATGGTCAGCAAACTTAGAAAAATTATTGTTTTTAAGACATCTTAAATGTTCTTTAACTCTAGTTTTAAAAGTATGTGATGTTTTTCTTATATAAAATGACTTGCAGTCATGGCACATCCACTTGGCAGCTTAAACAAACGTTAAAAAGTGTTCGTCCCCCCTACGAGAATAGAATCTAGGACGTCAAGAATGTAAGGTGAACGCGCCATCACTACACAACAAAACGGCCTTATCTTTACTTGATTTACTAATTCAGAATTTTTGCCTGAGAGAGTAAAAATTAAGTTGTTAATTTGTAATTGTTATAATAATTAGTTAATTACACAATTGAAATTTATTTATTGAAACACTTTATATACATATATACAGTTTACGTACATATGCATAAGGGTGGGTATTGCCTTAAAGCAATTTCTTCCTAACTACCCGAAAGTATTTTAAGTGAACACTATTTTAAAGTAGACTTATTTCAGTTTTGAAATATTTGAGCACAGCATTGTTTTGAATTGTTTGGGAATTGTATTGCAAAACCACTGTAAGAGCATTACGTTTCACGGGAATGTTTGCAAATAAAGGTACGAAGGAAATTAACGAGACAGTAAACGTAAAAATCTACGAAAGTACAACTGAAAATAGCCTTTGAATCCTGAAACGTGGATTTCAGGTACGGTGACCACATTTTACTTTCCGACAGTTTTAAATTTTACTACTCTGCGCTGGAACATTCAACGGATTTTTTTGACATAATTAAATACACAATATTAGCAATATTTTGAGTTTGTCCAAATTTTTGTAGATAAGGACTGGATTCAACTCTTTCACAAACATCAACAGATGAAAGAATTGAAGGAATATAGATGTTCAAATACAGGCAGAATGGTGAATGTTACACAGTGTGTAAAGTGACCACTTAAACCAGCCATTGACTGGACTTCTATATTATCTTTTCTTAAATGTTCTTCATCTCTGTTGTAATATGTTAACACAATATTAGGTTTATGTTTTTATTTCATGTGAGTTTTTGATAAAATTGCTGATTTAACAGGTGGTTTTTGTCGTGTTCAACTTTCTGTCTCTGGAACAATTTACAATATTCAACGACGCTGCAAATTATGAGAAGTAACTTTCAAAATTATTACTTTGTTTGCCAAACGCGAACAAATTTGAATTTGTTGAATGACCATTGAACATTTAAAAGTCAATAAAAACAAATTCCTGATGGATTAAAAGCCCATATTAAAAACAAAGCATTTGCGAAATGATGCCGAATTCATTAGAAACAGTGGCAAAAAAACGTACCGATAAAATTCGCTACAATACTGATATTCGCAAAAATACATTTTTTGGATATCATTTTCAAAAAATAAACGTGTTTTCTATTATTTTAAGCACCATTAAAACAAATTAACTCCAATAAATATTCGCTTTTTTTAAATTTCGATTTTAATTTGTATCATTTCTAAAAAATTACATTTTTAACTTTAAGGAAAATTAAGAAAATAAACGAAGAAAGTATGGAAATCCAAAATATTATTTTGAAAGCATTGTCGATCACAAAATTGGCCTTTCTCAATTTGAAGAAAACACCCACAGCACTAGACAAATCTTATGATAGATTAAAAATTATTAAAACTGGTGAAATTATATAATTGGATTCTTGTTTGTTTTATAAAAAAACTTATGTATTCATTGTTTATCATTTGTTTAAGTCAATAATATTCCAACTGATGTGTAGATTTGATAATTCACTCTTTTCACAAAAGTGCTACTATCTCAGTTTCATTTTTTTATAGCTAGCAGCTTTCTGCATAACTACGTTCAATTTATGTACTTGAAACTGCAAACTTAGCATTCTTTATTGAGTTGGTAAACCAAAATTAGAAATTTTCAATGCTTTTTTCAAAGTTTTTCGCAAATATGTCAGTATCTCCTTCAATGGAGATTTTTAAGTTTGCTTCTAAAACTCACAAATGTAGTCCTTACCAGCATTAAAAAATATATCAATAAAGTTTTTTCTATAAATATTGTTAAAACAATGTTTTACTTAGAATTTATCTTTGCATTAATTTATTTTTGACTATAAAAAATACGGAAACCGTTTTTTTTTATTTTAAAAATTGATTTCTGTTTAAAATTATCATTTTCAAAACGGTAAACAAAATTTTACATTTCTTATGTTTGTTGTCAGGATATTACAGTAACACTCCGCCGCATAAAATAAAGGTGTCTATCTCGGTTAAGAAGAGTAAACCGTCGTTGCATTTGTATTCCAAAACTATTATGGAAATTAAAATTAAAAGATTTCAATAACCTAAGAAACAGAGCAAAAAAATAGGAAATTAGGAACAAAACAAAGTAATGGGCAGAACATGTTGCGAGATATGACCCCACAAGGTGAACCCCTAAAATTTTAAGATGGAGACTTTGGGAGAATAAAAGAGGCGTCGTAAGACCTCAAAAATGATGTTCCGACGACAAAGTCAGTGTAGGGAGTAAAAATTGGCTGCAAGCAGCAACCTCCAAAAGAAATACAAGGATATGAAACATCCCTCTTTCCAGCAGGGGAGGACAGAAGGCTGAAAAAGAAGAAGAAGAGGAATATGTTTATGTGAGATAAACTTAAGTTTAAAATTAAAGATTGATTCACATAATGCATAGATTTTAAAACTTTTTTGATTTTCTGCTTTGCAACTATTCTCACTAGACCAATATTATAGCGTTCCTTCTCTTTTGCCTAAAACGATCAAATTGGTGATTATTGTTTCAGATTTGGATTATTTTGTCGTGATATTAATATATTCTATCAAATAACTAAAATGTCTGTCATATTAATTTATATTTTATTTCATTATTATTTTTGTCTTACTCTCAGTCTGTAGATATGCTAAATAGGTACTCCGCATGCATTGGTTTAAAAATAAACATTGCAAAAACCCATGAACTATGTAACACTTTATACTTTGATGCCTTGACCCGCCAAAACCTGCCAAAAAAATGCCGAAACCTCCTGACTCAAACCAAGTCATCAAAAGGGTCAAGTGTATCAAATACCTGGGAGTATAACTTTTACTACGACCAAACATTACAATACGTGTATAGGAAGGAAGATTTTCAATAATTTACTAGAAAGTCTACGAGAAGAAATAAATTACATTTAAAAAAAAATATTTTTAAGAAAAGCTTCCTTATATTATCGATATTGACAATTTTTTGAATAAAATGTTTTTTAGATTATATTTATTTAATTTAATTTGATTTTTTTATAGTTTATGTTTTTCTTTTTTTACGTTAAAGATAATTTTCCCTCGCTAGGGTGTTCCGTGCCAAGGGAGACAGGGGAGAAACGAGACATGAATCTGAATGATGATGATGCTGACTTTGTTCATACATAATTTGCAAGTTTTAAATGAGGTATGGATTTTTTTAAACAGTAAAACAAAGAGCCTCTTTCCTCTTTCCTCTTCTTTAATCTGGCGAGCTCACGCCATCCTGGAAAGCCGTCAATGACAATCTTTTGACTTTACTCGGCGTAACTAGCGACGCTGGATTGACGTGGGAGGAGGCGAGAGTACTGGCTAGTGATCTCCTGGAGGCAATCGGTGATGTCCATATGCTCCATTTAGGAGGGGATGTGTAAAAGAAGAAGAAGAAAAAAACAAAGAGAGCTTAGCCTTGTCAAAAGCAAACTTATTCAGAAAATACTTAAATTACCCAAATAATATTAAATTCAATCACGATTACGATAATAATTTACTCTTAGAAGAAACGATTTTTACGGGAATTTATATTTTCACAATTAAATTGCAAACATTTTTAGTAGCTGAAACACTTTTTATACACAAAGGGTTTTTTCAAAGAAATAATACTATAATGATTGGTTTTGGCAGGCTTTCAGGTTTGCTTTTAGGCTCTAGATAGTAGCTTAATGTTGTTTTTACAAAAACTGACCGCATTACAGATAACCCAAACTTCACGCGTAAAAGTTTGATCCGTAAAAGTTGATAAGCCAGAAGTGTTTTAATTTTTTTTTTGTTGATTAAACCACTGTAAATATGAGAATAAGTCGCGATTTGATTTAACAAATACAATAAACATATTGATTTAACAGTAATTGCTAATAAAATATGTCATTCGAAACTTAACTAGCAATGCACAAAAGAGTTTTAGTCGAAACATTTATGTATGGAAGTGAAACATGGAACTCGCAGAGGAAGGATGAAAGCCAAGTGAACGCGGTCGAAATGAGATATCTTGATCAAATGTGTGGGAAATCAATGTATGACAGGGTCACGAATGATGATCAGGTGAGAGTGTAAATCTAAGTCAGGATTATTTGATAACATTAAGAAAGGGTCTCTGAGATGGTGTGGTCATGTAGAACGACTGAATGACGAAAGAATGGTAACTGGTAAACGGGTATATATGGCAAGAATGAACGGTAACGTGGGACGAGAATGACCAAGGGAGACGTATCATGATCAAATAAACCAAAATCTTAAGTCTGGTGCTGTCGAAATCAAGCCGAACCGAAGGACACGTATAACAAGATGTATAAATGTGGAAGAAGAAAGAAATATATGGCAGGGTAGACGTGTGTGGCGGTAATGAACATTTTAATACATTAATCCACTAAGTTTGATGGATAAGATGTGTATGTAGCAGCCGAATAGCTAAATCAGACACTAAACTGAGCAGCTAGGCTGGTCATTAATTGCCGGCGTTTAAAAAAAATATGGAAATAAGTATTTGATTTTTTTATATATATATGTACAGGCATTTTAGAGAGAAAGATAAACATAAATATGAAAGCCATTTACAGAGCTTATGACTTTTCGCTGGCACTTATGGTTATCATTTTACACTTAAGTATCATTTATATGAATTACGCAAAAATATCATTAGCTCCGTAATAGCTTAGACTTCAATTTTCCGTTCTTAAAGAAGTCTCCATCTGATGAAAAGTCTGTTATTCTTAGTCAATTCTCCAGCCTGAATCCAGTATTTGTCAACAAAAATTTGGATATACTAAAAATACCGTTATTTTTTAATATTTTGATAGGTGAAAATAAAAATGGACGTGTCAGAGACATTCTCTCAATTATTTGAATTTCACGGAAATTAAAAAAATATATTTTGTTCATTTTACAACCTTCGCGAGTTTTGAAGAAATTTTCCTGAAAAAGGTGTAAATTTTTATGATCATATTTGAATTCTTTTCACGCCCATAAAACAGACAACTCTTTGAATGCAAATATTATTTAATATTTAATGTGTTTGTAAAAAATGTATGTTTTGTTTTCATTTCCATAGTTTTTTTTTCAATAACAAACTCAGCACAGCAGAGCAATTAAACTAAACAGAATTTTTTTATTAACATAAGTTCCCTTTTCAAAACAACCTCTTACTGACTTTTCAATGTCTACCGGCTTCGATACGTAACCATCTCTTCGTCGGGATATTACTTACACTAACACGAAATACCTTCAATATAGTACTTGCATAAAAATATAAAACCTACGTACTGATAGGACGCACGCTATTAGAAGTTAATTAAAAAAAAAAAACTCTTTTGCATTTTTATTTATATGTAAAAGTACACATGAAAAACAATTGAAGTACATTAAACAGAAATATACATAATAAAAACAAAAACTTACGTTTTTAATGAATGAGTTATTTTATTTCCTAAAACTCTCTTTTTTTTCATAACTGTTATTTTGTATCAAATTTAGCTTTCTAATTCACCTTTTTATTTATTAAGTTAGGTTTTTAAAAAATAATAATAATTCTTTTTTGTGAACATTAAACAACTTAAGCATTTTTAAGCTTTATTTTCTCTCATGACTTATCTTTTTATAATATTTTTTTTTTACATATGCCATATTTATTTTTTTGGCACTTCCCACTAAAATCCATTGTTCTGTTTTTTATTCTTTTAATTTTATTTTGTTTTTTTTTCTGTTGTAATTGGTTCACTGCTGTTAGTATAATTTAGTAAAACGTTTATGGAACCGTAAACAAATTTTTATTTTTGATCTCTAAATTAGTTTAAAAAGCATGAATTTTCATTTTACGCTTCTAAGAAAAAATGATACAATGAATATTGTATTCTGTAAGCACGTTTTAAACGTGACGCATTTTTCGTAATAATTCCTAAATTCGTAAGCGAATTTATTTCATTCTTTTTGGGGAGGTTTCCTTGAAAAGCGTCGGTACAAAAATACTGTCATGTTTTGGATGCTAGAAATTTAGACACAATAATATACTGATGTTTAAAAAGGCGGTCGCGTTCTTTTTCTTTGATCTTTTGGTAATACTAAGTATGAAATTTTATTTTTCCACAATCTGAATATAAATTCAATGAGCATTTTAGATTTTTGCTTCTCGGGGCAGAACTGTTCCGTCTTTAGAATTTTCATCTGTGGTGTATTTTCAGTGTCCTTTGATACCACCTTCCTAACACCTTATAATTTGATTTTGCAAAAATTCGATTCAGGCAGTGATTTTCCTTGGGAGGGTTCCCCCCTTTATGGATATTCCGTATAACCGACCGATGAATAATAATCCTGATCTCAAAATTTAAATTTAATCAACCGAGACTCGAGAAATTTCTTTTCCAACCTCAAATACAAAATAAAGGTATAAATTGAAATCCGAAAACCTTGTTAAGATGTCCGTGGTGAAAAATTATTAGCGGTTTCTAGGTTGTTGAATTAAACAAATTACAGAAAATACCATTAAAGAGGAGAATAGATTTAAATTGAAATCTAAAAGTTTGATATAAATTGTCGTGGCCAAAATGAAAATGTACCTATTTGATCCCAAACAGGTGGTAAATCGTCAAGTCTCATTGGCCTTCATTGACGTTTTCTCTGTTTTTTAAAATATAAAACAAACATATTGTAAAACAACAACGGCACATGACATGCACT
This sequence comes from Micrasema longulum, assembly GCF_059751315.1. Classification (NCBI taxonomy): domain Eukaryota; kingdom Metazoa; phylum Arthropoda; class Insecta; order Trichoptera; family Brachycentridae; genus Micrasema; species Micrasema longulum. The sequence continues at coordinate 319,888 of NW_028279150.1, forward strand.
ACGAATACATTATTACTTTTAAGATTTAGCAAGCCAATTTATTACTAAAAAATAAATAATGAAATAACACAATTTATTAATTTATTATAAAAGATATTTTCCGTAATTTATTTTTGTTTTCCAATTTTTAATTATTGACGATATATTTTCAAATTTTTATTTATGCTTCAATTTTTATTATTATCGGTAAGTTTTCCAATTTATATTTTTGTTTAATTTCTTTATTACTAATGTTAATTTTATAATGTGTATTTATGCTTTAATTTTTATTATTATCGGTATGTTTTCTAATTTATTATAATAATGTCTGATTTCTTTACTATTAATGCATATTTTCTAATTTATTTTTATGATTTAATTTTTATTATTATTAACAAAATATGTTACTTGCAACTACTCTGGGGAACAGGAAATCAAAATGAAATAAATATACTAAAAATACTGCAAAATAAAATATGTTAATATGGATATGACCTCTCTTATCTAACCGCAACTAAAAAACTCTTTAAGCAAACTGAAATATCAAATACGACAACATTTTTAAAACTAGAATTCTTAACATTTATTCATAAATTAGCCACAAATGTAGCCATAGACGAATAATTAATCTTGAGAAAAAATGTAGTAAAAATGGAGGCAGTACGAGAATATCAGAACAATATTAAATACAACATTCCAAAATGAGACGGACAGTCAAGACTAATTAACCAGGGACATAAATTATACAATTAACTACCAGAAAAAAAACTAAACAAAAGACAATCTTTGTAAATAATTTTAAAAAAACATTATCATTAACAATAGAATGTGAATTTAAAAAGATTTTTTTTTTTTAATAAATGTAATCGGTAAGTTTTAGCTGAATTGTTACTGATAATGCTCCGTTCTTGTCCAAAAAGGAGAAGGTGCTTGGAGAAGGACTTATACTGAATTTTAAATGAATTATCAATAATATGATGAGAATTCATATAATCTTATTCTTGGCAATGTATCCTACAGGATAAAAATGACCACATTTTTTCTTATGAACTTAAACACGAGCAGAACAGCATTCAATTGAAACTGCTTTACCAAAATTTTCATCCTTAACTGCATGATTTCAATTTATAATAAAACTTGATTAAAACCATTTTTTTGTTTTGGGATTCAGGTGCCTTTTCAATAATTAAATGAGTAAAAAAAAATATTTTCGTTATATCAAGATAAAGGATACTTTAAAAAAATACTGACATCTTTAAATAATTATATTTTATTTATTTACTGTACTGTGTTTTTTTAAAGGTGTTCTTTAAATTGAAATTTAAACTTATTTGTGTCCTTTATTTATTTGAATTATTATGGGAGGCAATTAAAGTTTTCAATTTGCAAATAAATGTACGTAATTTTGCCGGAAATGATAAGTATTGTATTTTGGTATATTCAAATTAATATGAAATTTTAAGTATGATAAATTTTGTTTTCTTTGATCTCTGAATTTTTTTCTGAAAATACTGTGTAATTTAAAAACATTGAAAAACGATTATGGCTTTTTTTTTCCACAAAAAAACTGATTATGATTTTTTAAGGTAACATGAGTCTTCATAAATTGTTCCTAAAGTCACGTAACAACATTAAAAAAGTACTTTCTTTCATTTATTACTGCGTTGGTAAAAAAATGCGGGCACAAATTTATGCATAGGTATTTGTGTACAAAGATAGAGGTGGTTTTAACATAAGTGGCATCTAGAATAGGGTTGCCATCCATCCCGATATATCGAGACTGTCACCGATATTGATCCCTCTGTCCCGACGTCTCTATGAAACCTATAATGTCCCGATTTAGAATTACACAGTACAATGCTGTTAATCAACACAAATCTTCTACGGCTGTACTGACTATGAGTGTGTAAATATGGTTGCAAATACTTCCAGCAATTGATGTATTTTAAAAAAATCATTGAAGCTCATCTTGCCTCGATAGAGTGGAAGTTGAAAGGCTCTGTGAAATATTTTTTTAAATTTTTTTTAAAATTTAGAGAGTATTTAATTTCCGTTCCTACTCATAAAATAACATTGAAAAAGTAATATAATTGATTTTGGCCTAAAAAAAAGTAACGATAAAAAATGTCGTCTACTGCAAGGGACTGTAGAATCAATATTGCAATATTAAGTCAATATTAAGTCAGAAAAATATATAATAATAAATTGAAGCACCACATAAAATGTAAGAAAAACATATATATTATATTTCTGAAAAACCAATATAAAATTGCCTTTTATTGTTGCTGCATATCCCTTTCGAAAATCTTTTCCCGATGTGTAAAATTTTGACGGCACAAAATATGATATACTATTGCCTGGTAACAGAGGACTTCATATCACATAAGCATGAAACGCGCCAAAAAGTGAGAGAAAATTTCACAGAAAGAAGAGCTATAAATGCGTATGGAGAGATGACCAGGGCGTATATACTCCCTAGCATAGTAAAGAGACTCCCGGACGAAATAAAGAGTAGTGATATAAATAAAAACAAAGTTAAATTGGTATTAAAAATTTGTTTCTTAAATTCTAAGTTTAGTGTGTAAAAAAAAGAAAAAAAAAATGGGGAAACCAAACATTTTAAAACAGTGTCAAAAAAAGTGTTTGTTTATTATTTTTTATATATTTCGTTATCAAAAAAGACTTTGTTTTTTAAAGATTTGCTTTTATTTAAACTTTTATTTTATTGACATTTTTAGGATTTTTTTATATTTTATGTAAACATTATTATATTGTGTTACCAAAATGTTTAAAGAGGGAAATACCTGCAAAAAAACTGCATTTGCGGTTTGACGGGAATTAAAAAAATTGTTTAGAAGAATGCTTATAAAAAAAAGAAAGAAAAAAAAAATTCCAGAACGTCCCTACGTGACCCTAGCAAAATATGGCAACCCTAATCTAGAAGCGTACATTATGTACCCCTCCTAGCAAACTAGCTCCGATAGTGTTGAAAGCAATCGGTTGACAAGAATTCCTACAGTTCCTCACTCTAAATACCTTGAATACTGTCTATGAGCAGTGGAGTGGAATGGTATGCTTCAATTCGAATCACCAAATCAGACGGAAACAAGGAATATGGAGATTCGCGGGTAGCAAACGATAAAATGAAACAAAAATATATTAAATACAAAATATAATGCATGGAAAATAATTCTGTACCTCAGAAGCAGACGGATGCAAATCCAAATGTCAAATGTTCAAAAAAAGCCAAACAAATCTACTTTCTCTAAGCGATTTCAAATAATGTATGGCATTAATTTGTATTTTCAGTATCTTAATACATTGGATCTTTAATTGTAAGATTTACGTTTTTTCCAAATCAATTGACAATTTTATAAACTGGATACGAAAATCGAAATGTCGTTTTATAAAATTCTGGATTTGCATCCGTCTGCCTCTGAGGCACAAAATTTAGTTTTGAAAAAAATCTGTACAACTTAACCACTGGGTGCTAACATTAGTTGTGTCCATTTTTTTACAAATTTAAAAATGAGCACCAAAAGTTTTAAAAAAAGATAGAGATTATGCGTCATTCGAAATAATTTTTTTTTGGTTTTTGTGTGATATTATACTGTTTTTACTTTAAATGTATTATTTTATTTGACAACAAGCCTTCAGAATTGAATGTCAAGTATACGAAAGAAAGCATTTTCGACGCCTCTTTCTATTTGCGTTCAATAAATCTCCCACAGCTGCTCGCGATATTTGCGCGATATCAAAACGCTCACTACTTAAAGAATTGACAACTTCGCATCCCCTCTCATTTAGTAGCTGGAGTAAAAAGCCTGATGTATTGATTGCTTGCTTTGTTTTAGTAGTGCCTTGCGCGTGAGTTCGATGTGCGTTCGGGTGCCGCACACTTAGGTTCATAGTTTGTTTGTTTCACTTTCGGACACATATAATACAAAAACATATATTTTTTCAAGAGATTTTTTAAAAATCGTTTTTCGAAGAAAGTTCATACTGTTTCATTTTCTTTATCTATGCTCTATTAGGATTGTACATGACACTTCCGTTTTATGCCATTACTTATCATAGCTATAAAATACATGAATAAGAGCTGTTTTCTGTTTCATAAATAATAATCTATAATAAGATGAATATTTATTTTTATCTTATTATTCATACTAACACCCTCCAGAATAGAAAACATTTTATTCCAAAACAAATACCAGGAATCCCGTAACACATTAGTTTATTTTTTTAATTGATTAATATGATAACATAATTGATACAAGTTTTTTTTCAAAACAATCTACTTTCATAGTTGTACTTATATAAATCCAAATACTTCACAAACGCTGGTAAAAAGGGTTAAACTTGGTTAAAATAAAAATATTACGCTCTCGGAGAGTAATTCTTTTCCTGAAGAATATAAAGCTTTTTTTAAAGAGATTTTTACGAATACTAAAATGCTCGCGTGAGAACATAAATGTTTTACTTAAAATTCTAGAGTGCTAGAACCATAATAAATTTAATCCATTTATACAGAAATTTATGCTCGTGGAAAAAAATAAAAATACTTGGTGATGAAAATTGAATCGGGTTGTGGTCCCGTTGCCAGTGTCACAGACTTACGGATCAGAGGCCCAAGGTTTAAATCCCACTCTTTCCCAAATTCATCCCCATTTTTTGATTGTGAGTTATTTACAACTCGTTCATCAAATTTTGCGTAAATCATAAGAATGCCGATACAATTGTCTTAAGGATCTTTTCGAATCTGCGTAAATAATCTATATATGGAAAAAAATATATATCTTAGAACAGGCTAAGCCATATTAGAAACGGACCTACCGCAAAAACGCTAAAAAACGAAAAAAGCGAACTAAAAAAAACCTTTAAATTATTAAATAAAATTTATTGGAGGAAGTCTATTCTAATTCATAGATGGCGCTCCAAACGCGCTAGCGAAAGCTTTCCTTGTTTCATGACAAATATACAAAAAACCAAAAATGTCACCGATATGGATATTCGCTAATAAGCGGAATGGGGAATGTTGTAGAACCTACATAAAAGTGGCCACTTGAACCCAACCTATGACAGGTCATAAGCCCTGTAAACGCTCGAATATCCATAATCTTGAAACAAAAATTCTACCCATCTCTGTAGTGATATAAATAAAAACATAAAATATATTTTCAATCAAATACAGAGAGACACTTTAATCTATCATACATGCTTAGTTTGATAGATCAATGATTAGTTTCATTGCTCTTGCGACACGATGAGACCGGTAAAGTTTTAAAAATTTTTGAATTATATAAAAGCTTTGTGAGGGATAACTTATTTAAAGAGTATTTTGAGTTTTTCCAATTTTTTTATATTTTTTCCAATATTTATAAGAGGTAAAACAGATTATACAAAATAATTAAATTAATTATAAAGCAATGAAATACATATAAACAGTAAAAATAGTAAACAAAAAATCCCACAAAAGCATGCCCTGTTTGTGGGTATACAAGAAATATTTATGATTTTTCGCTCCTATAATAAAAATAGACAAGTATAATATTTTTGTGTGATAAAAGAAAGAGAAAATAATGTTTTCTCTAAAAGATTAAAAGGTACTTTTTTATTTTATAGTAATTAAAAAAGGTAATAAAAAATATAATAAAAAACATGAAAATATTTCCTAAAGGGCAAAAAAATATATCATACAAAACAAGAGTTAATATCTTTAGTTTAAATCCAGGATAGTAAGTGTTTTTTAAAAGACGGAAAATTTTAAAAGTTTGGGATCAATGAAATATTATCAGTAAAAAAAGAATTCTTAACTAGCCTCGTTTTACAATGTGATATTTCTAACACACGATTTCTTCTTTGGCTTGATCTATTTGAATTACTTGTAAATACATTTTGTTTCTTAAACATATGTTTGAAACATTGAAAACAATATATTTGTATTATATTGAAAAGTAAAGCTCCTAGGAACAATTGGAAAGAGGGAAAAGTGCAACTTTTGTGAAGCATTATTTTAAAGATAAATTATTGAACAGATTCTTATTGTTTAATATGGTTGTTATAAACTCCCTCCCATTTAATTACTTCATAGGAAAGCGATGACTGTACAAGTGCATAATATACCATTTTAATAGTATACAGCTGGGCATAAATACTTAGCCGTTTGAACACATAAGTTAAATATCTATATATATAGTTTATTATTAATTACTTCAAGATGATTATACTATTTAAGTTGACAGTCAATGTTTTGTAGGCAAGGACTGGATTAAGTCCCCTAGAGAGTAATTAATATAAATATATTACAACAGAGATGAAGAACACATAAAATATGAAAATATTGAAATTTCGGCTTTTTTAGATCTTATGACTTGTCATTGGCTGGTTTAAGTTGTCAGTTTACACACTTTGTAATTTCATCACTTACTATTTTGCTATAAATACATTAAAATTTACAATTAAAATATAAGTCATATTAATGGCAAAAAAGCGACCAAACCGGTCACTGATTATTTCAACTTACGGATTTGATTTAATTGGTCTAAAATTTTATTGTTGGTGCATTACTAAGAAATTTATGCCAAGATATTCAGACGCGTTGTTTACACACAGAAAAAATATAATACTCTATAAGTACTATTTGTTTTACATCGCTAAGAACAAAACGTGCCAAATTTTTAAAAGGGTCATTTGTTAGCTAGTTGTTTTTTTACATTCTTACATACTCGAAATCGTTTTAAAGACCGCGGGTCTTCTTATCGATTTCACTCTTACTAAAAGCAATGGTTTGGTCACTAAACGAGTTACTCTTTCAAAAATTTATACATAATACATCGCTATTTGAATTGAATTTATCTCTACTACTTTTACTGCCCCTTTCACTGTGTTTGGAAATTTAGTTTGGAGGGGGGCATTGCCGCATTTTGTCATTCGTCTACTACTACGTACTACGTTTGACGATTTCAACACCAAGGGTTACTAACACTACTTTCCTTTGATGGGAAAGAACGGCACAACATATTAATTTAGTTCTTACCCGAGATATTAGGCTCCCTGGACAATACACTGTAACACTAATAAAATTAATTTGAGGTTGTCATTTTAAATTATGTACTTTATAATACAAAAAACAAGCAGGTTACATGCTAGAGATAAACAAGTGAGATAATTGACATTAAATGAGAGAATGGCTACTTGATCAAATGTATATATATATATGTACTGTAGTATAAATATTTTGTTATAAATATTTACTTGTATTTTAAAAAAAATGTATATTCTTTGTATAAACATGTTAATTACTTATCTTTCTGGCTGTTCATTATGTATGTAAAATCTTTTTTTTTTATATATGTATATAATATTATACAAATTATTACAAATATAAATCTCCACCAACAAGCTTCAGAAAGTGGCTTGGTGTGACTTAAGTTTTATTTTAAAAAAAGTAAATTTAAATGTTTAAACTGTAAAAATGTTTAATTATATTAATAAAAAAAAATTCTTTTCGAATATTAAGTTTTAACAAACGAAAATGATACCGATTTAGCGTTGATACTACAGTTAAAAGGCTCAGAAAATAAAAATTCCTGTGCACGAGTATAAGGCACATCGTAATCAATCAATTCTGGTGTATTAATTTTATAGATGTTGACTATAAAAAAAACAAAGGGCCTTGTTTTTAGGTTTATAGCAACATTGCGTATTTTTCGCCAAAATTATTTGGGCATGTTTACGATCAGAACGGAGTAGCGTTTCACGTTAGCCTAATGCGAAAGCTTAATATAAAAACTTTCGGAGGCTTATAAAGATACATTGTCTCAGTGGACAAGGCGCTGAAGGGTTCTTTTAGATAATAAGTGACTTACGACCAGTTTGTTTTAAATTGTAAATGACACACGGCTCCTTTTACTAAAAAGTTTTTATGAATATTATCGGTGTGAAATAAAAACACAAAAAGGCACCACAAAAAATAATTACGTATATTTAGCTAAGTTAGCATGTCTATCATAAAAATATTTAATTATATTTGAATTCATTATTAAAGATTCCAAAATATATGAATATGGACGTGAATTACTTATATTCTAAAAGTTATTTAATATTTGTACACAACCACTTACCGACTTTTTTTTTAACTACCGGTTTCGAGACGTACCCGTCTATTCGTCAGGACATCAATTAAACTTACATCAGTCAAATAAAACAAAACAAAAATCCAATACCTTTAAGCTCATGCCACTCGGTAAGTATTTCTTCCCCAATATCAAACATTTATTTAAATTATAATTACTTCATGTAAGGGCTGCCGAGTAAACGTATGGGGTTTCAAATTGGCATGTTAGTTTTTTTTTTGTTTTTGTTCAATAACTATTGTAAAGGTGTAATACTTTTTATTTAATAATACTTTTTTTGCAGATTTTATACTTGGTTAGTGTTTACTGTATTTGCAATTTGTTAAACCTTTTCTTTCATATTTATCATTTAATTTGGTAATTGCATTTATGTATTGGAGACGCATCGAGTCATTGCCAAAGGTCTGATGTCCTATAAAATTCAGTCTCCAAAGCGCAACTCGTTACCCACGACATTAGATCCGAACAGTGATTCTGTTAGGAGAAGAAAGTCGATTTAAGTTCGCTTAGGAAATAAAGGAGTTAATTGGCCATCTGAGAAGAAAGAAAGTCGATGTGAAATGTGAAGTTTGGAAAAAATAGAACCAATAAACTAACTCTAAAAACTAAAAAAAAATTTATAACCAAGTTTATTAATACCTTAGGCCGGAAAAAGTTTAACAGGTTAAACAGTTTGAACACATAATTTTTTTCAATTCTTGCATTTTTTTAGATTTTTTCCTTATTCTGTTTTTTAAACAATCTCCATCTCTATTAAAATACCCGTCAAACTGAATAGATTTCATAGAAGGAACCGTTCATGGATTTTTACCCATTGAAAATATTTCTAGGCATTATTTGCCTGCTGATTTCATGACACTCTTTATCAGATCTATTTTGAAACAAATTATCAATCACTGTTTTGTAAACATCATAAAAATAACACAGTCAATACTTTACTGAACAAATTTTAAGAATTTTAATATTCCCAGCATAAAATTAACATCGACGCCTGAAATTTAATTTATTGGATAGGTGTATAATAGAGTCAACCAACATAATTTATTACTTGGAACTTGTTACAGCTATGAATAATGCTTTCATCTAAATTAGGCTCCTCTACAATTTATTATTCGGGAATTGGACTTTGTAAAAAACTGTTCGTAGCGATATTTAAATTCGTGAAATTCGCAATTTTTGAAAGAAAAAAAAAACCGTTCTGAAATAACATAAACTATCCTTCATATTTTAAATTATGAAAGTATTTGATTTATTTGGTCGCTTTTAGATTTGAACGGAAATTAGGTATTTATTTATGCTTTATTAAGTTAATTAACATCTTAAGAACTTATATTTACTTTTAATAACATTAGAATGTTTTATCAAAACTTCTCAAAAACGTATTTTAAAAAATAAATTAAAAATGTTCAAATGCTTTCTATTTCATTCATTTTTTCAGGTAACTCATTGTACAATTTAAATCCCCTGTAAAGTGAGTTTTGAGACTCTGTTTTACTCCTCATTGGTAATTTTATATTTTTTTATCCCTAATTTCATTTGTATGACATTGTTGGTTAAATGTGTAGTTTTTTATTGCACCACAACCGGCCAGGAGGCCAAACTGGTTTTATACTGGCCGTCGGCAACAGCCACATGCTAGGAAAATCTGCCCCCCTGGAAGAACCCTTTTCTACCTGTATGAGATTTTTATTTATCTTTTTAGTAAATTTTTCACTTATGGCTTGTAAACAACCATTTAACAATATTTAAAATGTTTTTAAACGTAATGTATTATTTTGAACTATAATCAATCCCCATTTCAAGAACGCTGTTTTTAAACGATCGATGACCCCCGTACTAAAAATCGCGATAAATAGATAATTATAAAAACGTTATTTTATTCCACTTTACCTTTATTTAAAATATTGTCGATTTGATGACTTTATTGATTTATCATTACTATCAGTAATTAGGTTAACATTTCAATATAAGATTTCATAAAGGATTGGTATAAATATGTCACTTTTTCAAAACGCAACCGATTGTCAGCTAAAAAATACACCACCATTTAATTAACTAAGATTTTTTCCAATTGTTTTCTGTATACTTTTTTGGGAATATCGATATACTTTATTGTTTGAAACTGCAAACCGGCAAGAGCGTTGAAAACTTTTCTTCTTCAAAGGCTATGAATGTTTTTAGGCATTTTCCGTTACTGTATTTTCCTAGCAATACGAAACAGCTGCTTCATATTGAGACGCATTCCATCCAACACATAATTAAATAACTCAATTCATAAAATATATCCAAAGAGGTTTCTAAAAAACTAATTGAGGGACAATTATATTATTACAACATTGATTTAAAGACGAATCAACATTCAACGACCATACTTGTTTTGGCTATTTACCTATTTTTATTACCTATTTTGCGAAAATCAAATATTAAGGGGAGCCTTGAGTCAAAATTGAATGAAATTAGTATCTTGTTCAGCTCTACATTGGTCAAATTAAATATAGGGTTCTGACTTACGATATAGGCTACTATTTTTCGAGTTCATGATGGCATCTTTATTTCTTCATCTTCGTAAACACGTCATTTTTGACAAGAGACGCGTTCAGGTGGCGACCTGTTTTACCGACTGTACGCGGGTTGCCACTCTACGAAATAAATTATTGGAATACTTTTTTGGTCATGGAAGTGACTTAGTCGGTAACATAATGCTAAAAAACATGATTTACGGTAAGTGAAACACATTTTTGATTGCCGGAATGGCGTAAAGTTTGAGTAACCAAAGAACACAATTTTAGTCAAAAACAAACACTACCGAAGGGCATGCATGACAAAATGAATGAATGCGGAAGAAGCTAGGAATGTATATTAGAATAGACGTGTGTGGCGGTATATCATCTCTGCCCATCCCTACGGCGAAATGGCATGATGTTAGAGTTGTATTAGTATAACATGACATGATGAAGTAAGATTGTTTTTTTTTAAAGCCATATTTATAACATTTTTTCTGGGGTATTGCTGAGATTCCTCCCCACTTACGAACTCCCGGATTTTTTCTACCTTCAGGCACGGAAAGGTTAATTTATTTTTTAAATTACAAATACATATGTAAGACAATATAATATGCATGTTTTTTTGTGTTGTATTTAATAACTTTGTTATTTTCCCTTTTATTGAAGAAGTCTTATTAAATCAATTATCAAATCAACAATATTTTGTGCTCATAAAAAAGTTATGAAAAAACACCACAAAACCCAGACCAATTGAGAAAAAAAGCTTTCCTGGATTTAATTGTAATATATCAAAATTTATAAAAAAAAATATAACCTCTCAATCATTACTTTTTTAATTATTTTTTGCATTAATATTTTAAACTTGAGAGTAAATTTGTATTTAATATTAAATTTACCAAACAAGACTGTTATGTAGGAAATTTAATTTTATTAAAATGATTTTATTTACTGTTTTTTAAATTTTCTCATTATACTGATGTATTTTTGGCAAGTAAATATCTTTTTTTTTCATAATTTTAGTGCCAAAGTTTAGTGTCATTTTCAAAGAAAAAAAAATTACCATTATATGGTAAAAATATTCTTAAAATTGTCAATGATTTGTTTGTAAGCCTGTGACATTCATAAGTTTGGTAATGTTTAATTTTTGCATAAATAAATGCAGTTTGTAGATAAGGCTGGATTCTTCTTCTTACACATAAATCAAGTGCAACAGAGTGAAAAAATATTTTTAAGAATAGTTTGATATATGCAAGTCTAAGCACTTACAGGCAACCAGCCAATAAAAGGTCAAACGTCCTTTTGTTTGTTTTTGTGAAATATTTTCTCTCTCTATTGCGATAAATTTCAAATTATAAAATTATAAGTTTTTCTTTTCAAGATTTTCCAATGGTATTAAGAAAATGGTTTGAACGAAGGTTTGAATTTGATACGTTGAAAAATAGTTGAGAAAAATCTGAATAAATAAAGCCTTCATTGTCCTTTCCTGAAGCCTTAAACATCTAAAGAGGATGAGTGTCATAAACGTAATTGGATATTTAATAGCCGCGGTAAATTTTATCCGTTTCTCTGGGAAAAAAAACTATCAAATACGCGTTTTGACGTTTAGTAAATTTGTATTTCCTGGGGTAAAATTTGGTTGCAAAATGTATTTTAATGTGAAATATAAAGTAGTATTTTTATTACAATATGTTAAAATTTTTGGAAAACTTCACAAAAATAGTTGGTGGTTAGTATAAATATGGCGATTTAAACTTGTACGTGGAACCACGCAAGTTTTAAAAGATATTAAACTTTAAAAAATATTAACATAACACAACAAAAATAAGAAACGTTTTTAAGGAGGAAACATGGAAGTTTAGGCATTCATAAAAAAATATTGTTTTTATGTATTTTTTGCAAAAAAGAGTGAAAACATTTTCAAGAAGGGATTATGAAAGTTTACGCATTTACAAGACTTATGACCTGTCAGTGGATGGTTAAAGTAGCCACTTTTTACACTGTGAAACGTATACTTCTAGAACTTACTTATACTATTCCCATAACTTAATTAATGATAGAAATGAGTCTACTTATATCACTGAGAAAATCTTGTATTATTTATGCTACTGTCAATATGACATAAATGCGCATACTTATTTTTTTTTAATCATAGTTTAATAAACACATTGTTTATGTTTTGAGTAGTCGTATTATTGTATTGTTAATACCAATGATGCAGGCATACACAGAAATCGTTTTCTCATATAAATCTTAAAATGAACAAAAATTCAGTTACAAAAGTCGAAAAATTATAGTGTGAGAAAAAGTGGATTAAAAACATTTTGTTGATATTACAGTGTTGAATTGGCCACTTATACCCGTATGCAGAGACAAACCTTAAGATGAGGAAAGTACATCCTATTGTCTTCACCTTCGGGTTATTCTTTGCATATGAGATTAGAATGTACATTCCTCACCTTAAGTTTTGTCTCTGCATACGGGAATTAAACTACCCAATGATATATCATAAGCCCGTTTAATGTCTAGACTTTTATATTCCCTTCTTATTTATTTATTAACGGACATTATACATTTATACAATTTATAGGGTTTAAATATTACAATAAAAGAATAATTGAAAACATTTAGAAAAAAAAGAAGAGAAGCATTGACACAAACATCGAGACAAGATCTGGACTATTTATTTAGTACTTGTTTAAATCGCTGTAAACTTAAACCAAAAAAGTCCAGATCTTGTCTTGAGTTAACAATACGACAAAGACAGGTCATCAGGAAATTAAGGCCGCTGTTTGTTCTATGCTGATCGATGAACAGTACGTCATTTTTTCTCAATCTACGAGTCGGAATATTGAATTTTGATTGTCCCAGTAACGATGAATCATCGATCATATCATTTAGTATGCCAAACATATACATAGAATCAATATTAGTTTTACGTTTTTGTAGACAAGAAATATTTAACATTGACTCTATATCAGCATAAGAATAATTACCTCTCTCTAGTCCTAGCATCCACGCTACTTTTCGAAACAAACGATGTTGAACTGATTCAATGTGATTTATGCGATTGACATAGAATGGAAACCAGACCACGGAGGCATATTCTAGAAGAAGGCGAACAGTTGAGCAATAAAGAGTTTTGATTGTACGGACATTAGTAAAATCAGAGGATATTCTGTTAATGAAGCAAAGTAATTTCAGTGATTTATTTACTGTATTATCTATATGCTCGTTGTATGTCAGTGTGTAGTCCAAAACAACTGTTAAATCTCTGATGGACTTAACTTAATCAATTTTGGAGTTTTCTATAAGGTACTCGAAGGAAATCGGTTGTTTTGTTCTATGAAATGACATTATTTTGCATTTTTTGATATTTAGTTGTAATTTATTGACTTTACACCATTATTGTTTTTGATGTGTATTATTATTATCTTATCTCTTTCTGATATTAATTTATCAAATATTTTTGTGTACCGTATATTATATTATTTTCACATATATACTTACTGTTAACTAATTTTCATTATTTGTTTTTAGGATTAATTTGTTAATAACATTTTTTTTTTATACGTATATATGTGTATATATGTGTGTATATATATATTTAGAATTTTTAACAAGTTATTTACAATTTGTTTTTTAATTTTAACATTGTTCTTATATTCATATTTTTAATATTTTTTTTTTATGCAAAGTTTCGCTTTTTATTTTGCATTGCAGTTTGCTTTTTATTGTTTCTACATGTATATAAAATCTTTTTTATTTCTTTTAATGTGTTGTGTATTTATAAAATTATTACTTTCTTGTTTGTAGTTACCTGTATATTTATTTTTATACTTATAAGCATATGAAAATGTATTTATTTTTTTGTTTGAATTCTTTACAAGTTACTTACAATTTGCTTTTTAATTCAATTACTTTTATTATATCCATATAAAATTGTTTTTTCTTTTTTACTATGTAAAGTTTCACTTTTTATTTTGCATGGCAGTATGCTTCTTATTGTTTCTAAATGTATTGTTTATCTTTTAAATTTTTTAGCACTATGTTTGTACTTAACTGTATATTTTTTGTAAATGCCCCTTGGGCGCATTGTAAAATTAAATAAATAAAAAAATAAAATAAATAAATAAATAAATTATTGGTTAAAAGAATAAATGTCTGATGTATATTCTTAACAATGTCTTCTCTCTCTGTTGCTATGTATACATTAAAAACTTGTTTGAGGTATGAATAAATAATAGGTTCGACGTGGAGTTGAGATAAATATTTTTTTTTTACAACTTCAAAATAAACAATTCAGTTAAATGATAAAAATGAAATAAAATTATGTGATGAAAAATATTAAAACGGAAAAAAACCATTTCGGTGACACGTTTATCATAGTAACATATTGTTTGCGTTGATGAATGTTAAAAAATTATCATTGCATGCCTCGAATTTTGGAAAAGCGACATGATTTATAAGTTATTCTGTACCCCATAAACTATTCTATATTATCATGATAAATTATGTATGGCAAAAAAACAAAGCTTGGGAACAAGCAATGGCAAAAACCAAATAGACGAATACGAAAATCGATGCACGAATTATTTTTTTGTTAGTAATAATATAGCTTAATCACATTGAAAATTCAAACACGTTTTAAAACTACCAAAATGCAAAAAGTTTACACTCCGAGGAACTGATTCCGTTGAGCGCCTGGCTAATATTGACGAAAACAATGGCACGTTAAAACAATACTACCCATTTATTACAAAAGAAAGTGCAACTCACGCCCTTAAATGCTTATTTAATAAGGCTTAATGTGTATTATAAAATTTTATTGGACTGATTTTCTTACTGAAATACGAAATGACAGCCGGTTTAGCGCAAAAATTTTTTTTTTCGAAAAATTCAATCTCTGGTTGAGGGCTAAAAAAAGTATCAATAATTTTTTGTATTTTTTGCATTCCGAGTAATCCGATTGGCATTTTTTTAGACTCCTCCAATTACGAAATTTGGAAAAAAAATATCGGTCGGTATTATGTACTTTCTGTAACAGGGTTGCTAAGGTGTAATTTGTTTGGCTTGAATTGTAAAGCTAATAAGTTGCAGTTTGTCAGTCTTGAGTCTTGACATGTAATCCGTTTTTGTAAACTACTTATATGTAATTGGATAAACCAGTGCTTCGTAACCAGCGTGCCACGACAAACTGGTGTATCTTGAGCCGGATACAAGTGTGACAAATAAGACAATAAGAAGCATTGTCTCTGCAAATTTAAGAGGAATTTATAGAATTAAATAATGACGGGACGTTAAAACATCACTTCGCAGAAGTTCCATTAGATGTTTTATGAATTTGCGTTAAGAAAAATATCCTCGAATTTCTGACAAAACCATTCGAACGCTACTTCTATTTTTGACGACATATTTATGTGAGAAAAGTTCTTTTACCCTTGTATTAATTGAACGTAGTTATGCACAAAGCAGCCAGTTCAACATTTTGAAAAAATTAGATATTGATATTATCGGGTGCAGTAAGGTCAATTCTATGTTACGCTAAAAACAGCCAGACCGCTTAAATAATAAAAAAAAACTGTAATAATTACCTGCCAAAAAATAGTATCGATCACAAAAATGGCATTTTTTTATTTGCAGAAAACACCCACAGGACGAGAAACATTTATCGATACTTAAAAATCATTAAAACTAGTTAAATACGTAATAAGATTTTTGTTTGTCATAAAACAAAAACTAATGTATTTATCAACAATTTTTTGAGTTTGTCCAAATTTTTGTAGACAAGGACTGGATTCAATTCCCTGGGGAGCTGTTTATATTAACATATTACAACAGAGATGAAGAGCATTTAAGAGAAGGTAATAAAGAAGTCTAGGCATCTACAGGGCTTATGACCTGTCAATGGCTGGTTTAAGTGGCCACTTTACACACTGTGTAACATTCGCCATTCTGCCGATAGTTGAACATCTATATTCCTTCAATTCTTTCATCTGTTGATGTTTGTGAAGTTAAAGAGCCGAAACCTTTATTTATGTAGATGCCTAGACTTCTTTATTACCTTCACTTAAATGTTCTTCATGTCTGTTGTAATATGTTAATATATTTATTGTTTATCATTTGTCAAAGTCAAAAATATTCAACTGTTGTTTGGATTTGATTATGTTCTCTTTTCACAAAGGTGCTGTTATCTCAGCTTCACTTTTCTATGACTGGCTGTTTTATGCATAACTACGGTCAATTAAAAATGATAAGTGGTCATGCTTAAATGGCTTCTCCAAGAACTTCGGGTTGCGCAGTCAGATATCGAGCTGAATATAAAACTTTACTGTTTGTTGAAACTAGCGTAGGTATCACATTACATAATCTTTTATAATAATTATCAATAACTTTTAATTATTTATAATCAAATAAAATACAGTTTATATGTACGTATTAGTTTTTAAATAAAAAATAACAATTAATTGTAAAATTTGTTTATCAAAATTATATCTAAATATTTTAGCTTTTGATGTGCCGCGGAATTCAAAGAAGATATTTGATATGTCGTATGTGAGAAAAGATTGCGAAGCACTAGGATAAATAAATAACATGAAAAATCAAGTTTTTTTTTTTAATAAGCTGAAATTCGTTAATGTATTCAGTAGAAATCATTGGTTAAAATGGTATAAAAATCATACAACATTTTTTTATTTAAAAACCCATCCGATTTTCGTTATAGCCAAAATTAAATAAAAAATCAGAGAACGAATTAAAAATGCTTGAATGAATTTTAGAATTGATAGGGTAACGAGACCGAAATTAATCCGATGGGAAAAGTAACCCTAATGAAATGAGTTCTTTCCTACATTCATAAAGTCTTAAAAATTCCTTTACCCAATTTGCTGACAGAGAAACGTTTTGGTATTTAAGAAGGGGGGAGGTTTCAGTTTTAGACTTCCGAACTAAAAGCAAAGTCCACTTCGTAATAAGTTTAAAACGTTACGTTTGTGAAAGGGTTACTTAACGATGTGAGAAGTAAAACAGGATACTTATTTATCATCTTGAATTAAAAGACACATGACTTTCTGCTGACGACATGAAAATATATTAAAAAATGTAATCTTATTTAGACTGTGTCAAACTCCAAGAAGATCTCAATAGATAAAATGTAAATTGTAAACAAAATTTACTAAAATTGAATATTAAATCTTGTGTAGCTGACACAAGACTTGATATATCTCTCTCATTTTTAAAATGATGAATTCGCATTTTTTTTTATCTTCAAATATACATTTTCACACCCGATTTGGAAAGTAAAATTTGTATGACTATGCTAAATGTTAAAACAAAAAACATTTATCCTTGCTACGCGAAGAATGAATGTCCGCCTATTCAGCAACACATCAATAGAGATAACTTATACAAAAGAGAGCACGAAGATACAAGTCATAAAAAGGAAGACAGAGACGTTATTCTGTGGCGGGTGTTGTCTAAAACAGATTCAGTCTTCAGTCAGTTGATGACAATGACGGGGGACGCACGCGCGTAACATGAGCGGCATTTAATATGTTACAACAGGGCTAAATTATAACATGTTTATTCGCATTAATTACAGAAAAAGAATTATTAAACTGTATGTCTCATTTTTTTTTCAAATGAACGTTGAACGTTAAAATATGTAGTGTGGTGGTCAGTTTGCCTACCATGCAAGAGGTCTGAGGTTCGATTCCCGACATGGTTGAAAGGAAATATTTGTTAAAAATGATGTTTTCACACCAGAATATTTCATAGTCCCTGGACTGATACCTGAAGCGTAAGACTGATCATCTTACCTTAATGTAACGAAAATGATCAAGATACGTTGCGATTGGTTATACGGTGTGCAGAAACTGAATGATGATGATGATGAGACGTACAAAATAATAATATAGCATTGTAGAATCTATCGATTTTTAAACATAGATCGATAAAGCAAGCGGTCACTAAAAGGGGAGACTACGTAAAATGATACTGATACGTATAGAGATCTGGGACGAAAAAATTGAAGAAAAATTGCCAAATACCTGGCAAATAGTACCTGATTAGCACCATGCGAAGAAACTGATAAAAGGGTACTCGCAATGTTTTACTTTTGACATAATAAAACTCAGCCAAAATCAAGTGGAAGATATTTCTAGAGTCCTTACAAGGCACTGCAGATTCAACAAACATCTTGCTAGAATGAACCTTTCCGAATCTTCTAAATGTAGGTTCTGCAGTACATAAGAGGAAAAACCTATCCTAATTCAATGTGAATGTGATAGTTAACATCATAAAAAGGAGCCTTTTCTTTGGGAGACCACAGGTTAAACCTGAAGATGTTAAAGAGTTTGCCCCCTACCCAAAAGCTCGATACTTAACAAATCGGAGCTTGGAAAAGGAGATTAAAAAAAAATTTAAACACTCGCTTTCCACACAGCAGCCAGACTCTTTGTAGATCTGGGCTTGGAGAACGAGAACTATTCACAGGAACCCGTCACAAAAGATATTCACATGTTGTAGTGACGTCAGGAGCTTGCATATCACTGAACCCCACCACTCAGAATAAGAATAAGGTAGTGCCAAGTCTACAATAAAAAAATGGTCGAAACCCTAAGTTTTCCCACATTTTTGTACGATGCAGAAACGTAGACCCTGAGTATATAGAATAGATTTACAAATTGTACTTTCTAAATCCGGTGTGAAAAACTTTAATTTGAAGATTTCAAAAAATTCAACTTCATAATTGAAAAAAAAAAAGTGAGATGTATCAAGTCTTGTATCGTAGGTAGACTAATGTGACATCACAGCCACACAATACTTAGTGATGGTGGTAATGTTTAAATAGTATTCTACTTGCAGTCCACTGTTTATTTTAATAGCTATCGGGATTTCATTCGAAAAGTTTGCCCAGGCCTGGTATAAATAATACCAAGATATTGGATGTTATTTATCTTGGTTGGAAAATCCTACGCCATTCGATCTTCAGAATAAATACTTCAGTGGCGACATAATATTAGTAGATAATAAATAATGTTATCTGGATGCACAATGCTAATTTTAGATAAACAGACTTTAATTTTAAACGGTACGTTATTAAATAGTTCACAATAATTTGATATATACACAAAAATATAAAAAACTTAACTTGATACAACGGACTGTTAAAATATTGACTTTCTAAATTAGTATAAAGTTAAAAAACAATAAATAAATTGTCTTTAAAAAGACAAACCATCACAAACCATTGGGCCGTTTCCCCGGGGGGTCGGCTGAGAGGTTAGAACGCCATATCACTCTGTTTCTGCATACAGAGCTCGCTTCCTTTACAATCATACATATTCTCAAGCCCAAGCAATGATTTTGAATATTTTTTTTCAATAGGTAAGTATTTTTACACTTTTGACATTTTATATTTTTACAGTAACTAAAATTTCACCAAGCCACAGAAAGTGGCTTGGCGGACATTTATATTAATAATAATTTATATAATATTACAAAAAATTACAAAAACAATTAACGAAAAGATATAATTAGTATACGTAAAATGTAAAGATTTGTTAAATGGGTAAGATATTTTTTTTTATTATTCCGACTTTTGATGTGTCCATATTTAAGTGTTTGTTAGATTAAGTCATGCCATGTATTCTTCCTCATTGTGTAGTAGTTAACGCGGCGCCTACCATTCTCGAGGTCCTGGGTTCAATTCCTGGCAGGGTACACGAGAAATATTGATTTTGAAGTTTTTTTTATTGTGCTTAGACTGGCACTTGAAGCAAAAGACTGATTATCTTACCTTCATGTAACAGATGATCGAAATACGCTGAATTTTTGTTGTACTAATACAGTGCTCAATACATCAGTGGGTGGATATTAAATTGAATTCGTTGTCCTTACCGATTTCTCAAACTAAATAGATTTATTAATTAAAAAAAAAACAAAACTAGTCTTGAAGGCGTCGATCAATCTGTAATTTTACATACAACTCGTTTTTTTTCCTATTAACCATTAACTAAATTTTTTACAATAATAAATATTCTATAAAATATGCAACACATTTGATTAATAACTTCCAACGATTGTTATTCATGAATTGAAAATTTGTTTTTTTTAATATAAAATAAAAAATATTATCCGACTGATCACAAAAAGGCAATATTCCATTGTATAATTAATGTCCATTCAGTAAAAAATTAGTCGCAATTCAGGTTCCTAAAAATTGAAATACTAAATTCGTAGAGTCGAAAATTGAATCAAGAGTTTTGGTTTATTTTTCATGAAATAATTTTAACGAAAAACAGCAAAGTACTGCTATAAAACAACTTACCAAATGATTTTTACGCTCTACGATACAAATTCAGTATTTTGTAAAAAAAATATTTTTTTAACGCATGATAATAACGTCAAACAATTTTTTTATTGTAAAATTCTGTGGAACTAAAACAAATTTACTTTAATAAAAAGTTATGTGACTCGAAAAACGATTTTATGCGATGTTAAGTTCTATCAGATACTTTTATTATTTTTTAAAAACATATAGGTAGAATATTAGTATTTTATATTTATAAATTCTGAATAACTGAGCTTCTGCTGGATCCAATCAAAATCATCCTGGTACCCAGTTATAAAGGAATCCCATAAACGCGTAGACAGTGAAACAGCGCAGATTTCAAATTAATGCGCTACAAATTCAAAACACTAACAGTAGCATATTTATCTATCCAAATAACTCTGCAAAATTTATTGTTCATCCGAACGGCCGTGAAAATCTAATAAATGTGATAACTTGCCTAGAAAATGGTAATCAAGTTAAAAAATACCATCATGGAGTTTTTTTTGCAATGGGTGATTTTTACTCCCAGCAAAATAAAAATGAACCTTTCCTTAACTGTCCTAAAAAAATTCGCGCGTTACGGTGCTATGTAGTCATTACACATTACACATGCAAAAAATGAGTGAATTAAAATCGGAAAAATGTAATATTTCTTATTTATAGTTGAAGTCAAAAATTATAATATATAAAATCTTATACCAGAAAACATGAAAAAATCATAAGTTCACGCTCGCAGAGCGGACGAAAAAATCCGCCCCTAATAAAAGTCGGAAAACTACTGACAGCTGACGGGCATCTGGGAGAAGTACTGGAAAATTTGCTGTTCTGAAATTGTCTCTCTCGCTCCCGAATATACCCATCTTATCGAAAGTAAGACGTAAATAGTGTGTGAGACTATTATGTATTAGGTTTACTCTTTTACTACGCATGCAATATGCGACACATTGGTAAACTTTAAAATATACTTTAAAACAGTAATATTACTTTTCTTGGTCTATATAAAAATCCTCAATACTCGTTACCCCCATAAACTATTCACATTTTTATGCACCTACATGTATCAATAAACAGCAATTATTGTTAGTATATAAGGAAACGTTGTAAATATTTAAGTTATTTTGATAATGTCCTAACAAGACGAAACGCGTCACATATATTTAATTAAAAAAAAAAAAAATTAAAGTAGAATTAAACTCAATGAGAGTGTTTTATTTTGAATACCTTACCAAATATTAATTTAAAAGTTATCGCTTAGTTTTAGCATACTCTTATTAATTTAATATAAACTATTAAAACCCAGGCTTTCACCTAATTAAAAAAGGTGAATGTAACTATACCTTCACAAGCATACTTTGTATACATTTTCTCATAAACTTTAGTGTTGAAAAATTTATATAATACAACAAATAAATAATAAATAATTTAAGAATAATTGTTTCGACAAATCTACTGGTATGGTCAAAATTACTATATAGAGAAAAATTCTTTTTCCTGATTTTGGATAGCTTTCAGATAAATTCTTTTAACACAATTTGGCAATCTCTAAGTGAAGTTTTCGAACAAAATACTTGCTTGAAGGTAGTTTTTTACGTTAAGCCAAGGAAGAGTTGAGGCAGTTTTTAATGAAAATGGAACATTAAGGTAACCGTCTAAAATGTCTAAAATTTAATAAAATCTTACCGCGTTTTAATTATAATTACGATAAGAAAAACCTAGCGATTTTTATCACGATATAAAATAATTAACATTGTTTCAGACAAGCACTAGATTTTTCTAATTAAAGTGTTCATTTACGAATTCGCTCGGTGTAAGAGATTAGGTGCAATAATTACAATTATTTTCACCACCGTAATAAAAATCACGGCTTGTTGACTTCACAAAAGAATTGAAAAAAATACCAGTATCACAGGAGTGAAATGAATACAAAGATCTTGTTTCAAAAAGATTTTTTCAAAAGTAGGACGGGTTATTTTTTTTCTGAATCTGACTTCATATATAACTTCATTTGTTTATTACACATTACACGACATAGAGTGAAATCTAGATCAAGATTTTGTTTCGCTTTATGACCGATTTAATAAGAAATTTACTTAAAAAAACCTCAACCCAATATTGTAACGAAAACAGTATTTGTTGAGCCATTATCAATCCAAACAGTATAAATAAATTATAGATATAGTCGAACTTGGTTATTACGAGGAAGATGGGACCACTTGAATTGCTCGTTAGAAGCGTTACTCGTTATACCAGAGATAGGTTTTTTTTATACAATCGCTATTGCACATTGTTTATTTATTTATTTATTTATTAATGAAATCACACAGTCTTTATATAAAACAAGGTACAAAAGAACAATTTTAAAAAGTAAGACCAATTACAGATTTCACACTTATAAATGCAGGAGGAGAGGGGAAAAATAATTTTATTCTAAAAAAGTAAAAATAAAAATATTACATAAAAAGTTCATAAAAAGGAGAAAACATTGTAAAACTACTCTACTTTCCCCCCTCTATCTCTGCTTCCATGAACATTTCAATTTAATTGTAAAAATAATCACAACTAACAATAAATTATTCGATGCAGGTAGTAGATGTAGGTAAGTATAAATTAAGAGTTGAAATCAAATGATTAAAATTAAAATTAAAAGTAAAAGTTAAAATAAAAATGAAAAGTTTAAATTAAAATTAAGTTAAAAGTTTAAATTAAAAGTTAAAATTAAGAATAAAAATTGTCACTAAGTAAATAAGTACATTTGTGTACATATAATTCATACAGATTTTTTTACAGGGGATAGGTTTTGACTGATCTGGTATTAAACTTATTTGATATCACCTACTTGTAATGTTTATTGTGTATTGAAATAAGCCTAAAATATAAAAAAATCTAAAAAAACACCGTAAAAACCCCCGAAACAAGCATGTCATTCACAAACTACAAAAGCACCTGTAAATTGTAACAATGTGCCGAACCGGCACTTACTAAGTTCACAAAGCTTGGATTTTTTAAAAACCATGTGTGTTCATTTTTCAATATTGTCGGCAAAAAATCCAATTAGGTACTTAGACACTTACATAGCTATTATAGACATAATCCGATCCCAACGCCCGGCGGTATTTATCATTTACGTTAGCCGACCGTTTAGATTTTATAACTTAGATTCTTATTTCCAGAATTATGTTTTTAACAATTGAAGATTTTTTGTGTAATTTTTGAAAATGTTTTTGTTCGGTATGTCCGAAAAGTAGCTTGTTATATCATTAAATAATTGTGTGGAAAAGTCCATGAACTAAAATGTCAACTAATGTTTCCTCGTTACATCCGAAATCTCGCTATTTCCGTGATCGTTATAACCGAGTTCAACTGTATGTACATTTGATTTACAAGAACTCATTCTAATAATTTATTCATTTTAAGTATCTCTTAACTATTTAAGCTTATTTATATGCTTCCCATCAAAACAAACTAAACGACATTTCCTCATAATTTCTTACATATTTTATGATATAATGATTTACAGGAAAGCAATATTTGTGGAATGTTTTATGAAGGATAAATAAATAATCAAAAAGTCCTGGGTTACTATGATAAGGAAATGTTCATATATCGTGACATGTGACCGAGAACATTGTGAGGTAATTATTTCAAACAATTGAATTCTTATCATCAGAAATATATTTAAGACTAGTTTACACAGCTAAAATATGTGAATATTTCAGTACACCTTTGTTTACTTTAACTGAACATAAAATTTATGAAAAAATGATTATAATATGGTCTATATCGTTCTTACCGCGCAAGAAGCATTCGTCAAAATGTTTAGGAGGAACAAAAAACTTTGCAATTTAGTAAAAAAATAAAATAAAATAAAAAAATTAAATGCAGTTTATTTTGTGTTGATGGTTTATAACGAGCTCACTCGACATACACAAAAAACTTCATGTTATGACTGTGAAACAAATTTATACAAAAGTTTTACTAATGAATGCATACAAAAATTATTCAATACCTCCCATGACACCAAACACAATTACCAGAGTAACTAGACATTCTACCCCGATGCTGCAAAAGCAATCGAAAATTGACACAACTTTCGGTCAAAGAGGATTGGTTTACTACTTCCATCGTCCATAACAACAATAAGTAAACACTGTCACTATAAAATTGCCATTAAGAAATTGATAATAGAGGAGGGATGCGCACGGATTGATGAGGGGATCAGGCCAAATTGGTAGAAACTTAGCTTCTAACTACAGACCTATTGCAAACTTAACCATTCTAAGTAAAATATTTGAAAAAGTGCTACACAATCGATTAAACCAACACCTCGAAAACCTTGATTTTATTGCAAAAGACCAGCATGGATTTAAAAAAAAAAAGGTACCTCCACAGCAATGACATCAGTTTGCAACTTTATACAAACCAAAATTGATAAAAGAAATACAGTGACTGCACTCATACTTGATTTCAAGAAGGCATTTGACCCAGTCCACATAGATAGATACCCTTCTAGATAAACTACAACATACAGGAGTTAAGGGACAAGCTCTCAAAATATTTGAAAACTATCTACAAGGAAGAAAACAGTTTACGAAAATTGAAGAACACAAAAGTGAAATAACAACAATGCAATTCGGACTACCTCATGGATCAATATTAGGACCATTGTTTTATATAATATACATTAACGACATAATACACAGTGACATAATGGGAAAAAAAACAATCTATGCGGACGACTTAGGAATGTTATATGAAAACAAAAATGACATTAAAACGACTAAAACCATCAACAATGACGTGAAAAAACTATTAAAATGGACAAACAAAAACTTCTTAACACTAAATGCCAAGTTTTATTTGATGCTTTTTCTTATGCAATTCTTTGAATATATCCATATTCTAATGTGTTAGGGTGTTTTATAATGTTATGATGTAACTAAATCTGAGTATTATTTTTACTGGGATAGTAATGGTCATTCACTGGTGATTCTGAATTTTTTAAAGTAATATTCATTATGATTGTTATACTCGTATTTCAATAAAAAAGTAAAAATACTTTATTGATTTATTTTATTTCGTACGCTTAAATAATGAAATTTATACCTTAAATGAGGATTTCACTACAAGCTAAACCTTAAACGGTCATTCATTGGTGCTTTGACCCTATGTACATTTATAATATAATCCAAGATCTGAAAGAGATCAGTTTGTATATTCATAATAATTATACTAGAGCGAGATTTGCATTGTTTTACTCACCCAGAAGCCGTACAAATGCAAGTCAAAATTTACCCATTCATTGGGAAATTCGCTTGCTAAAAACGGCTTTTGCGGATAATATGGATCTATTTTTCTGTACATATCGGCAGTTAAGCAGCTATCTGCTTTCTATTCACGAACTTCTAACTTATATTTACAATCTGCATTACGTAATGAGTTCAACAGTTCATAAAGTAATGCAGACTACAATTTGTCAAATGAATAAATAAATAAAAAAAATACATTTGTATTAAAAAAAATTAATGTAATCATTTTCCATAACTGAATTATAAAAAAAAAGTAAAGTCATAAAGTTATTCTGGTCAATCTGAATTCTTTTCTGTAAACAAAAATTTAAACATACATTATTACAAGAGAGATGGAGAACATTTTAAAGAAGGGAATCGGGAAGTCTAGAGGGCTAATGGCTTGTTATTTATTTATTCATTCAAAATTACAAAATTAAATATTTATGAACTTATTGAGGCTTTTTTGGCTACGCCCGTGTCAAGCCACAATAAGTAAAATGTTTACTTAAACCAGCCAATATAATAATTATTGGCTGATTTAAGTAACCATTTTACACACTGTTTTACATTAACCATTCTGTCTATGTTTGAACAGCCGTATTTCTTCAATTTTTCTATTTGTTTTTTTTTTGTGAAGTTACAGAGCTGAAATTTTTACTGATATTGGTGAGGTTAACCCAAATGAATTAATTTTTCTACATTCTCTTCAATGCCTGAAATTATTTTCCATTTTTTATACTTCTTGTACCGATTGATGTAAATAACAGTATTGTTAAGTCTGTCCCAGTGTTGGTTTTTTTTTACAGTTTTGCTCCATAAAAAACCCAATTTTTAACAGTAAAAAGCGTTGTGTTTCCTCCTTTTATAAATTTCCTGGGCACATCTATTTGAGCTTCAAACTTGGTTTTGAATATAAGTGTCATTCTCGAAAGAAATTCAGCTTATGCTTCCCTTGCTTGGAAAGCTGTGACTTTAGGAAAGATGGCTCGCCATAAAGTTGCACGCTTGGCTGGGTTGTCTTTTGAAACTTCTAAAGTGTATTATAAAACTATTCACTCAGGCATCGTGTGCTAAACAGTTGGCTGTTAGGCATAACGATGTGAATTGGAATATTTTAGGCAAATTATTTTAAGTGGACAAAGACAACCTCTCCTGGATCTTGCTAGAGCATATAAAACATGCTAGTCGGAAGCACTCCCCGTTCTAACGATTTTCTAATCATATTTAATTTTAACAAATTTCTAGTTAAACAGAAATAATTAATATGTAAATTGTGGCGTCCGAGGAAATGTCTCAATTGGATATAAAAAAATAGACTTCAAATGGTTTTTTTGATAGTAAGCAATATTTCCCTTCAGGGAGGGTTACATTTGTTTTATACGTTCAATCCACCAGCGTTTAAAATATATTTGAATTATCGCTTTTCAATGAACTACGCAGTTCAATCAGTTCATGGTAAATTTCATGTAATATTATTTTTTTTTTAATTAATGGTTCCCCTTTGTGCTGCTGCAGATATCCAATATTTATTTGTATAATTTATACGGCGCAATTTTTGTAAAAATCATCTCAAGGGCGCTGTATAATAAATAAATATCCCCGCACATCTTCCAGCTATAAAGCGCTCAGACAAATGAGATTCTAGTTCCTTGTCTCCAATTATGATATAAAGGAGCTAGATTACAGCATGTCTTCCAGCTGCAGAGCGCATGGACAGTAAAAAATCTAGCCCCCCTTTACATTTTTTTATTTATTTTATTGACAATGAAGTTTACAGTTTTAGTGGTATTTTAAAAACGAAATAAAAAACAAATTGATAAAAATAGAAGTTAGATTACAACAAGTCTTACAGCTACTGAGCGCATGGACGGTTGGAATTCTAGACTTCATTTACTCATTTTAGATATTCTAATCAATCCTTTGAATACATCCTGTAGTCTTGTCCCTTTTCTTCTCTTTATGATTACCGAACGGAGATTCTTGCCACTTCTGGTTTTTCTTCTTGGTTCTTTAACAGGTTCTGTCAAATATATAGATATGGTAGCTCCCAAAAAAAAATTCAAGGCATTTAAAAAGTGCTGTAATCATTTGGGCGAATTATGTCCAATCGATTTAATCCCCGTCAGTTAAGCATTCACTTATCTCTTCTCCATAATCCAATGAAATGCAAATCCACACAAATTACAAAGAGCTTCTTAAAACAGCTTTTCTCGTTCGGCAACGTGTAACTTTTCCATGTGTGTGGGCACCGCCGAGGAAACTTATGTCCTCAAATACGGGAATCTATACGTATATTATTACTCTAGAAATGATTGATTGCGTCTGTTCTCTCTCTGTGCAGGCCCCGCTGGACGTCCGGTCAACGTGAGCAAACAGCCGAAGACCCATCGGACCATCCACCTCCTCACTCTACCACCTCACCCAACCACCGAGTAACTGAATTACAATAGACGACACGCTTCCAGTCTACGAGATCGCCAAAAACTTTGTATATTTAGGGTGTATAGCGATCGATTTTTTTTCTTTTGTGTTTTAAATGACAGATAACATATATATGTTAATTCTGGTAAAACAGTTTTTTTATTACTTTTTAATACTTTAGTCGCTGACAACTGTTGATCAGCTGTAAATAAGTTGTTTTTAATTTCTAATGTGTTTAAAGTTTCTTTATAGTCGAAGACTTTCAATTGAACATTCAAAAGTTACTAAAAGTTTTTTTTGTGAAATTAAACTTTATACCTGGAAGAAAAGTGTTTTTAAAGTGGAAAAAAAAATTGTTTGTACTATAAACAATTTGATATTTTTTACAATGG
This sequence comes from Micrasema longulum, assembly GCF_059751315.1. Classification (NCBI taxonomy): domain Eukaryota; kingdom Metazoa; phylum Arthropoda; class Insecta; order Trichoptera; family Brachycentridae; genus Micrasema; species Micrasema longulum. The sequence continues at coordinate 348,940 of NW_028279150.1, forward strand.
ATAATGTCCTTCAAATGAATAAGCGTGAAATTAGTGGGCGCTTAATCAAGGAAAAAATATCATTTTATTGAAAAAACTGTTTAAATTAGTAATTTGAAAATGACAAATAAATTATCTTATCATCCAGTAAATCTATTACACAAGTAGTTATTTATAAAGCTATTTATGACAATTCTCTCGAAGTCGGTCGTAGCCGAGTGGATAGCGCGATCAGTTTTGAATTGAGAGGGTGAGTTTGAAATTCGATTTAACTCCTGCATAATATCCTGTTTTAATTTTAGACCGTCTCTCAACACCATTTATGTAAAAAAAAAGAAGAAACCACATAAAACAATGGTGGCGCTGGCAGACTAAAAAAAGATTCACCGTTTATTAAAAAAAAGGAACTAAATAAATAATTAGTATTACAATAAAACACAGGTGGCGCTGGCTGGCAGACTAAAAATAGTAAAAAAATAAGGATTGCTCTTAACAGCAAAAAAAATTGTAAGGCTCAAAAGAGTGAAATTTCAAATGAGGCCCGAAGGGTCGATCAACTGAGGCCCGCAGGGCCAATAACGCGGGCCGAATTTCCTAGTATGTAACAGTCGTCGACAGCCGACTGTAAAAAAATAAAATATTTTGTAGCATGCAAGTTTTCAATTACCATCAATAATGATGTTTATACAGTTAAACATGTAAATGAGTTTCATTAAACTAAAATCGTCATAAATTGGTACTCAGAAGATGTTGTATGCAAATGCAATTTAGACTGCAATGATCTTTGCATAAAATACCAGTGCATTTCGGATTCTGTTTAGAATTCAGTTAGACGACTGTTCTGGAGACGTATATATACGAGTATTCTCGTGTTTCATTTTACTCTCAAGGATGATACGATTTCAAAAGCTGAATATTTAAAAAAATAATACACATATTTTTTTACTTTTTTTAATGATGCATAAAGATACACAGCGGTCGATGCACCAATGCAGAGGGAATATTAATAATATAAATTTTACTTATAAGATTGTTCTTGAAAAAAATATATTGCAGTTTTGGTACTATTTTAAATATACGGAAATATCACACCTGCTAGGAATATCGATTAAAATATATGAAATGTATTTAAAATATTTGATTGTATTTTCAAAATCAGAATTTGAAGAGAAATGTTTCCATGAATTTTTATTTCTTTTTTATTTATTTGTTTCATACACAAAATACACAATTTTATCATAGACACATTTATATATTTTTTATGACCCAACTTGTTAGAAAATTCCATGTTAAGTCGGGACTCTTTGATATATAAATAAAAAATATTTATTTACACATTAAAACAATATACAAGTAATCAAAACAATATGCAAAATAATCAAAACAATTTACAAAATAATAATAGAAAAATATAAATACTAAAAATTTGTAAAAATTTATAAAAATTATAAAAATTCCAAAATTAAAAATTAAAAAAAAATATTAAAAAAATAAACATTATAAAAAAATAATAAATTAAAGTTTTTTTAAATACGTCAGTAGAAAAAAGCGACATGTTTAGCCTTGATGGTTGTGACGTCAAAATTTGTGGCAATTTTCTAAACAAATTTTAATGGTCAGGAACAAATTGATAAGAATCGTTAAGTATTAGGGGCGTGGTCAACGGAATGGCCGTTTTTGCGGGAATTCGAAATTACGAATTTGACTTACTTTATATGCTACTAATAAGTAACATAATTTTTTTTTTAATAGGGAGTATTTTATAGACCTTTATATGTTAAAAATGTTTTAAAAAAGTGTTATTTTCTCTATCACAAATACAGTAAAATGCTTAGAGTATAAACATATATATACTCTAAGGTAAACAGTGCTAAAAAATAGGAATCTAAATATTTCGGCTTTGTGTGGTTTTTGATTAGCACACTAGCTACACTGCCCTTAAGAAATTAAAGACAAATTAAATTTTATATACATATCATTAGAAATAACAACAATAATTTTACATATCTAGTAATAAAATGTAAAAATAAATCAACCAACTTCAGTATATTCTTTAATAAATAACTGCGAAATATTTTGTGGCGTTTTATTTTATTTGACTAAAATGCAGTGAAATCAAAAAAGATAATATCTTATTGAAAACATGAATTTTCAACAAAAAAGAGTTGGTCATTATTTGAACCGAAAAAATCAACATATAAAGTAGATTTTAAACTTTTTTCTTATAACGAATCAACATTGTATTGATGTAATGTTTTAATTAAATTCTACATTTTATTTTGTATTCCTACTCCACCACAAAATAATGATTATAATATTATGTTCAGCGCCACAATACTAAAATTGCATCTGTCCTGCGCGGTGGCAGCGTTGCGTTTGCATCGCATCTAAAATACATGGAAAATAATGTATTGGTATGTTTGGATTGCTTGCGTTGCGTAGTGGGAATTTTAGTTTGCGCCTGCGCCAGAACTGCACATTCGTACGGCGCTGGAACGGAATTTCGAATTTGTTTCCATCGCGATTGTTCTTTAAATTGATACCCAGCCAGCCAGTAGCAAGTACGCGCCAATCAGGCGATCAGTACGCGCATGACAGCGCTGATAAATGGATGTGTCGGGAGGTCATGCTGCTTTTAAACATTTTTTATAAGGCGATATTTAAATTCTTCCGCAATTTATCGTGATTATAATAAAATTATTTGTGTATGGTAATCTTAATTTAAAATATTATGCCTGATAATTAATTTATTAAACAAGCTATTTTATAAAAATTATTTGTCTAAATTTAGGAGAACCAATGGTTCCATGCGTTCTATGAACGGACAGCGCATGACGAGTACATATATATGTAAAAGGGTGTACTCGAGTGTATATGTATAAGAGTAAAAGTTCAGGTGTGTGTAAGCGTATGCATAATTTAAAAGCAACTGGAAGTGTAAGGCAGCCAGATAGAATGAGTCAGTATTTATTTTTAATTAAATTAATGGGCATATTTAATATAACAATAGGTGAAAAAAAAAAAGAATTGCCCATGCACGATGTTATATTGCAGTGAAGGACTTCCCATTAAACCAATATTTAACGTCCTCAAATACTGTAGGCGAACGTGAAAATGTTTGTGATATTAGAAAATACACTCATATTAGAATATCCTAAATATTTGGGATCTACCTTTGATTTGTTTTTACATGTAAAAAGAACATGATTTGTCAATTATTGACAACGGAGTAACATGAGTTTAACATTACTTTGTCAAGATAAAAGACAACAAGATTTAACTGATTAAACCCAAAAGTAAATTTCCAATTTTCTTAGATCATCTTTGAATCTTAAGAGTAAAAGAAATATAACAAAGCACCTCCATTCAATAAAAGAATTTCCATAGCCAAGGGATTTATTTTAATAAAACGTGTAAAGTTTTATGCAAATTAATCCAAAAATCTTCTTCCCCTTTATGGAGAGCAAAAAACGATGAAAAAATGTAAATATGGCGAGACCATTTCTAGAAAGTGCTTATCCTTTTAAAACTTTTATACATTTTGTCTTAAGATTTTAAAATTTCAACTTTTTCGTCTCTAAATAATATAAAGTAATTGATTGGATTGTGATAAAGTATTAGTTGGAATAATTTTTATTAAGGATGACTGGGTAAACGACACATTAAAATTAATTTTAAAAAGGGCGTATTCTTAATTTAAAAAATCCTACGATTGAATTTTTCAAAGTATTAAGAACCTCGTAGCTGTTCAAGTAATTATTTAAGATTTTGAGAGTTACTGTGACAAGGTACAAAACGAACATTCTTAACAAAAGTACACGAAACTAGTATCGACTAGTTATTTTTATCTGCCTAACATCTGACAAGAGACGTATTACTATTGACATTTCAGCAGTGTGTTATATTTTTTTTAATTAAAAAAAAAAAAAAATACTTATTGAAATCTACAGTCATATACAATAATAAGGTTATATTATAATACGTACTTAAAACTAGACTTAAAATGATCTGAAACTTATAATAATCCATATACGAAATGTGACAAAAATACATTTATATAACACAAGAATAGAATTTGGAACACCATAAATAAAATGTTTGTACATATTTACCATTGTAAATTTAAAATAAAATAAAAAAATAATATTGTATTTACTCATCACTACTCACCCACGGTGTCAATGCCTGCATGCTGCCGCTGATTTTTCCCGGATCACTGATCCCTTTTGCATTTATTAATATTTAAATTGAAGATATCACTCGCATTGGCTCCAAAAATATTAATATATAAGTTGCATATTCTATAAATGCACGAATTTTTTTCTGCATTAGTGTTTACATCGGTGCAGTAAAATAATTTGGTGTGACGGGTACGTGTAAGACGTACATGAAAATTAATTAAACTTAGTAAATTGGGGCAGTCAGCAATACCATTTAAAAGCTTAAATAAAAACATTAAGTCAGCAATCTGTCGTCTATTATCCAAAGATTATTGAATCGGTAATTATTTCTGTATGATAGACATTTAATTAGTTTATTTTGGACTTTTCTATTTTATATTTGTATTATTCCCGTCACATACGGGCCAAAGGTTTATCGTAAGTTGCATTGCTTTAAAACAAAGGCAGTTTGAATAAATTTCTATTTCTGAGTGTTCTCGATCCTGCTTTTGTATCCAATTTTGAGAAATTCATCAATCCAAAAAAATTGTGTATCCAAAACAGCTGGGCAGGCGTTTCTTTAATGATAAAAAAATAAATTATTTAAATATTGTGTCAATACCAATTTCGCTTTATAGGTGCGAATCATGGCATCTCACTTTGGCCCAAAACAGCCAACATTTGAGTTTTGAGAATAGGTGGCTCGGAAGAATACTGGGTGAGCGGTGACTAGAATGACATCGTAAGGAGAGTGGAAATAAGACAATGGACTCATCAAACTCCAGTGACAACCGTCATCAACCGAGGAGCACTCTTCATGATTAATTTTTTTACAATCTTATTTTTTTTCTTCAAAAACTAGTTTAGGGGGTTTGTGAAAGGGATGCTAGCCCGAGAAGTAAAAAATTTACTCCATTTTCAAATTACAAAAAAAAGTTTTTTTTTTTTTCATTACATATTTGAAAAATCTTTACTATTAGGAATATTTTTTTGAAGTTTCACGGTCCGGCCTTGAAACACCGTGTAAAAAGAATGCCTCCCGAGAGCCTAAACAACGTTTGTCGACTTTGCAAGGCTGTCTCGTGGTCTAGGACCTTCGTTGGTTCACGTATACATTACGAGACGTGGACTTGGGCCTCGATTATGATGGGAAGATAAAGACGTCATACCTACACCTTGACGGTATAGCTGAATATAAATTCCCTCTAGCGATTACGAAGATACACTACCGATCCCCCTTTTCTTCAAGTTTTGGGTAGGTACTTTGATATAAAACACGTACGTCACGGTATATATATCTACTCACTGAAATGACAAAGCTTCAGAATGGCGTCATAGTTGAAGATAAAAGTCTTCCAACCGAGTACTAAAACATACTATCGATCTCCCCACCATCAAGTTTTGATGTAAGTACATCGGTTTGTACCGACGGGTTAGAACCCCTAGATTTGTTTGTCTACGCACTAAAAGTGACAAAAATTTTGTTCCACCGAGCAATTTTTCCTTTAATTACGATTTATTTAGTTCCTTAAATAAGTAAATTTTGAAGTCGAATTAAATTTTGACATAACTATCAGTTTATAAAACGAGTTTTAGTTTTACTATCATTCGGAGTGTACGTATCGAGAAGTTAAAAGAGCCGGCTTTGTAGTCGCCCGGTAGATAAATACAGACGATCGTTAAGCATATCGTCTTGGCAAGGGTCAAAAGTCTTTTAAAAGTCATGTTCAAGCGAGCATTTTTTGGTTGAAAAGACCCAAGGCCTAAATTATAATAAGTTTTATAAAAAAATATTTTTACACTGTTCAATATTTACCAGTCTGAAGATGTCAATTGGAGGGTAAAAGCCTTAATTGGTGGAATAAATAAGTTGAAGTGTACTAAGTATTTTTAATTCGTAACTTATAGTAACCAAATAAGTAACTTATAAACAAATACAAACTAATACAAGTGAATATGGAATTGTATTTTGATAAAGAGTGTGAATAAATAAATAAATACCACTTTCGGACGAAGGGATTTAGAGTATTATGCAATTAAAATCTATAACCTACTTTCACTGTCCATTTAAACAGTTAGTAACGAGAAAATGTTTAAAAAGGCAATAAAAAAATGGATAGTCGAGCTCCGTAGAAGAAAAATGGATTGTCTCAATCGCCTAAATCAATGTTAAATCAACTGCTCCACAAATGTATAGTTTCTGTTCTTTCATGGTGCGTTTTTTATTATGAGTAATAGACGTATACATAAACTAAATATAAATATAAATACGCAGTGTATAAAATAACATTTTGCTAGTTATATATGTACGTGTATATTATCACATATAAAAAATATTTAGAAAAAAAGTATCTTCTTAAGTGTCATTGGAACGGGAAATCCCAGTGAGGTCACATTATTTTTATTATTTATAATTGTTTATTATGTGGAATCAATAAAATAAATAGGTACCTAAATAAATATATAAATATAAATTATTACATAATTGCAATGAAGTTTCATCAAGAGTTGCCAATAAATAACTTAAATCAAATCAAGTGTTGCCATAAAGTTTTCCATCATACTCAGGTTATTGGCTTTTCCAATATCCAAAATGTTTTTCTGACAGCTTAAGGACAGCAGCCGGTTGGGTTCTAGCCACCAACAATAAACAAGCTAGTTTACAGTGTATTATTTTACCAGTGGCGTGGCGGAAATATTCAAACACTGATCGTTCCAAAATGTACAGATATTCTTGGTTACTGGAAATTTGTTCACTGGCAATAATAAATTGTGCGCCGATAAGGCACTTGGCCACCACTCTAGTGCAAACATAAACTCTTCGTCTTCCTTCCACATTTTAACTGGAATAAACGAATAGTATGATTATATAACATATAAATTTGTTATAACAGAGAGGGAAAACATTTTTGAGAAGGGAATATGGAAGTCTAGGCATTTACAGGGGTTATAATCTGTCATTGGCTAGTTTGAGTGGCCACTTTATATACCGTGTAACATTCACTGTTCTGCCTGGGATTATCTATTTTACTTATATAATTATTTATTGTGATATTATTTTTTATTAAATCTTGAAATAGGGCACACATAAACATATTATTATGTGTGCTCTAAAAATAACAAAAAAATTATAATTTATACAAAGTTGCTTTGACTATCTAACTAGGGTTATTAATCCCGTTCTAAAACACATTTTTTTTTACAAAAAACAGTAATCAATATACAAAAATAATAATACAGGTAGCAGACATTTAAGAAAAAATATTAAAAAATGTAGTAAAAAACATAGTAAAAAATAAAGTTAAAAAAATAATTTAAAATCCAATAAAATACGTAGTAAAAACAAAATACACAACAAAAAACACATTTATAGTCACTTTATAGGTATGGCAAAAAATATATTTAAAAAATTAGCAAAATACCTTCTATACACCAACATTTCCTCAACTCTTTCATTTGTTGACATTTGTGAAAAAGAGCTGAAACCTTTATCGTATTGGTGAGATTCATCCGGCTGAATTATGTTGCTACAAATTTATATCTTAAAAAAATTCTTTTTAACCTTAACTTGTAATTACGCTTGTGTAAAATCACCAACAGTGGCAAAAAGTTAAAGCGGCAAATAGATATTGAAAAGGTTCTCTCGTTACTAGAATGAAGAGATAGCACGTGCTGTAATAAAGGTTGAAAGAGCTCTCTCAGATAAACAGGCGAAGTGGGATTGATGGAAATTAATGATTATTTTATATTAAGTATATCTTGAACATTTATCTTACTGGATAAAATTTTATCTAAGACCATTGATGAAATGGAATGTGGAAGTCTAGGCATTTATGGAAATTATTACATCTGTCATTGGCTTAAAGTACACACATATTTTTAAATGGTTGATGTTACATAGTGTGTTGTAATGGTCATAATTTGACTGCCATCAAAGACAATTATCATACGACCAATCTTTTGATTTTTTCTATGCCGAATGCGCATCTACTAAGGCGGCGTTTTTAATTTTTAAATTTCGTGTCAAAAATGCAAGAAGGTCCATGAAATATTGGGGCTGCTTTTTGCGTAAGTTTTTAAATTACTTTTATTTAAGCTGATCCAGGGTCTCTTGAACTCACATTAATCTTGGACTGAAATACACAGAGCCCCTTATCTACCTTTTTTATATTAAGTTAATATCTTACAAACTATTTATAATACAAATAATTGACATACAAATCACGCGTTGGAAATATTATCGATTGAGGTGCTACGGAGATAAATATCCCTCGAACTCTTAAATTAAAAGAAAATAAATTATTAGATCGCGGAACTGTCTCTGAAGTCTTCTAAGGTTATGGCGTGAGTACCCGATTATTGGACCGCATGCAAGCCCCAACCAACTGACTCGGGACTTTGACGTAAACAATCTACATCTTTGAAGAGGCGTGCCCAGATGACATCCATTTTTCAGGATTCCATCTTCCACGCATCTTCATGCTGTTTGGACTGACACCTGGTCTCGCTCGAAAATAGTTTATTTATATTGATCATCTTAGAAGATTAACATTTATAACTCAGAATAATTACAAGATGAATATTATATTTATATTTATTATCTCAGATGAAAACTTATGACGTAGAATATTAAAAACCAGGATGAGTTTTTTTGCCAGTTTAGAAAGTTTACATTTAAGGTTTAATGATTTGTAAAAAAAGGTTTTGATTCAACATTTACAAATAAATTTAAAAATCAGGTAGAGACAATTGCAAAAATTAAATGTATAAAGTTACATGTTTATAAATTAAATCCACATACTGCAAAACAAGTGTTTATTTTTGTTTGGTTTTGTTTTCGAATAAAACTTGTCTTTATTTTCCCGATCTTGTTTTATTTTAACATCTGGAACAAGTTTATTTGAGTAAGATTATTATAAAAATGTTACAACTGTTATATTAAAAAAGATTTATTGCTTCAACATTGTTTTGTTCTTGACGAAATCTGAGCGAAAATAGTTTATGTTTATAAATCAACCTCAATGTTACCTGAAAAAAACCATTTTTTTGTTCAAGAAGATGGATAAAAAATGTGTTTCTAAAAAAATTAATTACTCATAAACAGTTTATTGTATATTTTTTAAAACATAAGTCCCAACTTTATGGGACTTTATGGAAAGGTCTATAGTGAGTTGGGACGAGTAATGAGTTAATACAGACATACGTGAAAATCCAATTTTTAACTTCTTTCTTGAAAATAGTTTTTGTCCTTCAGAGCTTAATACGCTCTTCCAAAATATTCACTCTCGATGCGATTAAAAAGAGCTGTTTCTGAGCAAAAGTCGTACGAATTTTGGGTATGACATAATTCGTGCTCTGAGAAACCTTGTACGAACATTTTGCTGATATCTCTACTTATTGTTCGACCAGAAGAAGAAATAAAAAATGTTAATTAACAGAATTTTTAACTGAATAGTGAAAAAACTATTATTTTCCAACAATTTTTTTTCCGCATCCACTTGTGCATAGATCACTGCAATAATTTAATAACATATTTTGAAAAAATTAATTTCCAAGCAGAATTTATCTGAATTTTCATGAAAAAAATATCAATAATGAATTTCTAATAAAATGTGCATAATTTCTTGCAGCAAGGAAAAAAATCAACCTAATATCTTTTATGTTATAACTTTTTTTTTGTGCAGTAAAAATATCTAATCAAATATTTTAAGCTTTTATTAGGTACGGACATAGTAAAAGTATCGACAAATATTTTTTTGATTAAATAAATTTTTATTAGACCATAAAAAACTCGTTAAAATCGACAAAATCGTCTGTAAATGTGCATTAAAATATGTATTTTGAATCTCAATCTAAAACGTTAATTACTTTAGGTCATCAAGCGAACAAATAAATTAAGTTGGGTATTTTTTTATTTTATTTTATTATTAAACTTATTATTTGTATAAAATACATATTACAAAATAAAAAACGTATCCCTAACTTTATGAGGCCAAAAGCCCTGTTTTGAGTTGGGATACAACAAAATAGAAAGTGGAAGAAAATTATGATTAAATAATACTACAAATAAAAAAATTACATAAGCAATAAATTTAAATTTACCGGTTTGATTTTGAATTTTTCAGTAATAAAATACAATGAATGTATTTGTAATTATTATGCTTATTTTTAGAGGTGGAGTCAGTACTATACAAGCTCCTGACAACACTGCAACCTCTGACGATCTATTGTGAAGGATCCCCGTGAATAGTTTTCCTGATTTAAAGATCCTGGCTACTGTGTGAAAAGTGAGAGTTCTCATTTTGTTAAATCTTCCATTCCAAACCCAAATCTGTAATGTATCGGATTATTAGGTAAAGAGCAAGCTTTTGAACATCCTCAAGTTTAACCAGTGGTCCTTCAAAGATGAGGCTTGATTTATGAAAAGTATCACATCCACATCGAATGTACTAGGCATTTCCTCATCTGCACTGCAGAACTTACATCTTGGAGTTTTGGAAAGGATCATTCTAGCACGGTGTTTGTTTGGACTACAGTTTCGGGTTTCTGGCTTCTGTGATAAAAAGTGGCTACTTCGAAGCGATTATAAACTCTAACAAATCCCAATTCAAGCAAAAAATGCTCGCTTGAACATGATTTTTATGACTTTTGACAATTACCAAGACGGAATGCTTAAATTTTATCTGCATTTATCTATCAAGGTATTACAAATCCGGCTCTTTTAACATCTTGAAACGTACACTCAGGAAGATTGTAAAACAGTGGAAAAAATATAATAACCAAATTGATTTTTTATAGGAGCAACATGTTTATGGCTAGAAGCTTTTACATGTTAAAAGGCAGAATCTAGCAACGTTATCTCTACATCTAGGTTGTTCGTTATCAAAACTGACACTTACGCCAGAATTTAATTCGATTTTAAAATTGACTCATTTCTCTCGGATTTTAAATGATATTTTAAGAAAAAAAACTGCCTACCTCAGAACGGTTTAAAATTAAATTAATTGTAATTAAAGCAAAAAATACTAGGTAGAGCGAAATCGATTGTACGCTTCCCCTTGGTACATGTCGATGTACCTACCAAAAACTTGAAAGTGGGGATCAGTAGTGTATCTTCGTAATCGCTCGGGAGAATTTATCTTTAACTTTACCGTCATGGTGAAGGTATGACGTCTCAACTAACCATTTTAATCGCCGTGTGCTCAGTCACGGAGGTTTATCACATCGATAAAAATAAATTTTATCTCGTCGGTAATTACTGACGAGTGTGCGGCCATTGTGATTGCTTCACTGACTTCTTATTATCTTACACTCATAAAACTGTTTTCTGATCTACCTAGCATATTATAGGTTGGGTGAGTGTGTATGAAAATAAATTTATATGCGAGAGGTAAACTACGCTAACTGCAAATATGATGAAATTAAGTTATTACTATGTCGATACCAAAATTTTCGTCCTTTATTACTACGTAAACAGCATTAGCTGTTAACTTCTTTAATAGTAAAGATTTTATAAAATTATTTTTACCGTAGCTCAACACCGTTAGAGGCAACAGTAAAAACACAGAGAACCTTAGTAGGTCTTAGTAGAAAAGTATAAAAAAAACTCTAAATAATTTATTTTACAGAATATAATAAATACCTACTTACTTATTTTTAACAAAAAAACATAAAATAAAGTTTGATATTTCCTGAAAAAAAAAACTTTACTTGGGTTTATCAAAAAAGTAAACTACTGTTTTATGGCAATAAATGCCTAAAAATTAAAATCCATTGTTGATATACAGGCACCATTCTAACATTGTATTATTTAAGAAACACTATTAGCCTATATTATCCTTGGAAAAACCATTTTCATAAATAATAAACTATTTTTTTTTACTAATTATTAAAGAGCGTTCTATCATGGATAAAAAATCATTTCAATTTACGATTGTTTCCTCATTCAACATTTGATGTTGTATCATTTCACTTTTTTTTTCTCTTTTTTCCTTTAGATTTAGATCACTGTTTATTTTATGTTTGGGAATATATTCTGATTAACTGCGGTACTATTTGTGAGAAACTGTAATAAGCTTATTTGTTATTATTTTTAAACTTGAAAATTGAAACTGTTGGTTGACTCTTAAAAAACTGTGGTAAATAATCCCTTTGCGCGCGGTGATTTAACATCGTGTTACCACTAGTTTTGGATGGACCTTTCTCAAGTTCACACATTAAATTCAAAACATGGAGAAATACAGATTTATAATTACTTTTCCATAATATATTAAAATAAACATATAATTTAGTCCAATAAATAAAAATAAAAAATTATCTTAAATTCACCGCTCACAATTCACGCGTGCGTCCTCCATCGCTGTCAACAACCGACTGAATTTGTTTTACAGGACACCGGCTACGGGGGTTACAGAACAGCGTCTCTGTCTTCCTTGTTATGTGTTCTATCTTCGTGCTCTCTCTAATACAAATGTTTTGCTATATTTGCGGACATCATTCTTTGGGTGACAAGTTAAATATTTTTTGTATTTGAACCCAGCATAGTTGTACAAATTTGATTTTCAAAATCCGGTGTGAAAATGTTAATTAGAAGATTATAAAAAATACGACTTCATCATTTAAAAAAATAAGAGATATATATATTAAATATTGTATCGTTGACGACCAGTGTGACATCATAGCCGCACAAAAATCAATCGAATAAAAAATAAATAAATCAATCAAAATATTTAGAGGTGAACATATGTATCCCCTGTTTGAGCTTAAGAAAAGTCTAAAAACTGAGATTAAAACATTTTAGTATTTAGAATACATTAAAATGAACATGTTTCAGGAAACAAATTTACTTTAAAGCCTCTTATTAAAAATAAGATATGTTTTAAGCACAGAAAATCAGTAATTTGTAGCTCCAGAAAAGTCGGATTGTTGGAAACACTCTTGATACTGATATTTATAATACAGTCACATGTACTATAAAACACAGAGGAAAAATATCAAACAAAATTATTTTTAAAGATCCTCATTTTTTATCAAATCTGTTTTTTTTTTAAATATGTTTTTTTAACTATATTTAATATACAGGGTGTTCTTTTAACCCTGTCACATCCAAAACAACAATGATCAATATGGGCTAGAAGACGTATAAGCACATTAAAAAATATATTTAGAACGAAGAAAATTAAAAAAAAAAATATTTGAAAAATCATGTGGTTGCTTACTTCTGCAGGGGAGAAGCGAGGGGGCCGCGGCCGTACTGTTGACGGTGTATCAGACTCTCCCTCCCCCTCCTCGTTTCTCCCCTGCAGAAGTAAGCAACCATTTGTTTTTTTTTTGTAAATTTTATTCGTTCTAAAAATTTATTTTAATATGCCAATATGTCTTCTTGCTCATAATGCTCTTCGTGGTTTCGGATGTGGCAGGGTTTAATAAAACACCCTGTATTTTATCACCATTTTCATTCTGCACCCTATGGTGCATAGGGAACTGCATTGGTTCATCAATTGCAACATATCTTGATTTTTTTTGTTATATTAAGGTAAGGTGAGCAGTCTTACGGTTCAGGTGCAAGGCCAATGACACTGAAATATAGTATAAAAATACCCTTTTTGAATCCGAGACCTCTTACATGGAAAGCAAACGTGCTGACCATTACACCACGAGGCCGATTGTTAAGCTTATGTTATTTTTGTTTTTTCATTGTGCGTTTTGTAATATAAATAATAAAGATGTACATAAATTAATAAAAAACATAAATACGATGCGTTCAAAGCTGTGTGAATATTTTGTTGAGTATCTCTGTTTATTAAGTCTCCTTTGTTTATTTTGAAATGAAAAATTTAAAAAAAGTGCATTGTTAAGTGTTCTTGGCACGCTTAACCACCCCAGCGAGGTAACATTATTTTTATTATTAATTTTAGTTGAAAGTGAAGTAAGAAATATGAATAAAATAAATACATATGGATAGATTTTTAAAAATAATTTATTTAAATGTAATTTAATATGTTTCTTGCTACGTATTTTACTGGGCTTTAAAAATGCTTTTTGACCGCGTCTTGTGCTACGTTTTTAACTGTTTTTTTAAAACTATCTATTTAAATATATTTTTCACTATATTTTCACCATGTCAACTATCTTGATTTATTGTTTCTATGAATTAATAACCCTTTTTTTATTGGATTTGAACGGAGTTAATAACTATAAAGTCAAAACAAAATTTGTACAAATGTAAAATTTTATGTTTGTACTATGATAATAAATAAATAAAATAGTTTGAAAAAGTTTTGATGTGGATAAATGAGAAAGCTCAAAACTTTCTTTATGGTAAAGGGTTATTTACAAACAAGTCAATTTATATATAAATGTTGGGTAAAAATACTGTGAACCGACTCGTATTTTGATGTGAGGTAAGTATTTAGAGTTTTATAACCCTCTTTAAGGCTTGCGTAAGTCAAGTTCCCGAATTTCCATTTTATTTTACTGTTTTCCGTATGATGTAAGCTCCGACTAAAATGCATACATTTATTTTGTCTTCACAAATAAATTGCTTAATTTAAAACATTGTACCTTTTTTCTTCTATGTATTTTAAGGAACAATCTTATATAATTGTGTTTTTACTAGCGTATTTTGTGTTTAAAATTTAATTTTGTTATCAAATGGAGATCAAAATGAAATTAAATTGCGCATCAATTTTAATCATTGTTTTTGAAGCGTTTCTTTTATTTGCAACTAACACAGGTCAAATAAAAACACCAGAAGCGTGCGGTGAAGTTTTTGATTAAGTAAGCAGTCATTTGTTACTAAGTACATTCATACATAGGTAAAATTTGTGCCTACTACTAACACAGAAATTCAAATTAGGTGCTAAAATAAAAATAATCTATAAAGCAATTTTATGCCATAATTTTAGTATAAAATAGTTATATGTCATAGTTTTTTTATTATAATACCGTCGTGTCAACCGATTTAAGTGCTTAGTTTGTTAAAAAATCGTCACAATACATAGAAAATGAACCTGGATGTGTTTGTTAGGATTGGTTCCAAAATATTCAAGATCTCTATTTGCGCGTGCGCGGACTTTTAAAATTCTGTACTGACGTCCCGCCCCAAAGGAACTAAAGAACTTGCGTAGTTTCATAAGCCAGAATCAGACAAAGCGCGGTGTATTTTATATTTTATACTAGTTCGCGCATTACTACTATATTGTGTGTGAAGTTGTCGTAAATTTTTGGACGTTATTGATGAATGAACATTCTTAAATGGCTTCGATTAAAACAACAAACCAATAATAAGATATTTCTTGTAGTTATTTAAAGAATACGTTAACTTTCTCGTAAAGCTGATTTTATTTAATAAAAAAATAAAGATACTGATTGTTTAGAGGTCAATCTTTTGGAGAAACATTGGTTCCATCCAATATAGGAACATGGAAAACATTATTATACATATCTTATTGATTTATTATTCAACAATAATGTTTTGACTATGTCCAAATTTTCCTCACTTCGGAGTTATTGAGATCTTAATTTTTTTAAAGAGAGGAAATCCAGGCTGTCTAAAAATATTTTGGCATACTCAAAACATTATTGATTATCTGGTACAAGAAGTACGAAACTTGAAATATTACAAAAACTGAGTTTGATAATGTCCTATCAAGACAAAACGCGTCACATTATACACACTTGTATATTGAAAAAAAAGTAGAATTAAATCCAAAGAAAGCATTTTTTTCATACTTTACAAAGTTTTAATATGGGGTTCTTATACATATCTTATACTTATCTTCATACACAATAAATTAAAAAATAAATATATTTTATATACAATCATTATCATCATCACGTTTGTGTTAGATTATAATAGAATGTGTCTTATCAGCACGTTGGTTTTATATTTATTTCCGTATTAGCGTAATTAATGTCCTGACGAAACTGGTAGACAAAGGAAAGTCCATGTAATTGTAACTTTCTCAAACTGAAAGATTTGGGTCGGTAGGAAAAAATTGCCTCAAGGCAATTTGCCTGCCTTATGTTCATATATTGTATATGTATATAAAGTGTTTAAATAAATAAATAAAGTCAGTAAGAGGTTTTGCAAATATTTACTTACATTTATTGAAATGTTCGACGGCAAAGTTAAACTGTAAATATTAATAATAATATATTTGAGTGATTAAGACGATGCTTTTGGGTTTGTTTCAAAAACAAACGTTTAATAGTAGTTAAATCTGACACGTATTTACGACTTTATGAATTACTTTGATTAACCTTTCCAAGGTTGAACAAGAAAAAAAATCGCAAGTTATGGAGAAAGGTGTCAAAAATACCCCAGCTAAAATATTGTATTATAAATACAACTATAAAAAAAATCTATTATGATTATCAAAGTAGTGTTTATAAAACTGTTTTATAATGTTTCTGCGAAATTCATATATTTTATCATAATAGACTGTTGCACGAGGATGCAGTATGCCATTGCGCTGTTTTCTCTGAGACACGTTAAACAGCACAGATCTAATGAGACGCTACCGTTAGCGCAGGGACACGACGGGGCGTTAGAAGGGGCGATACATTTAAAATGTTAGCAAAAAATCCGGATTTTTATGGTTATGGCTAGAAATATGCGGCCAAATAGCAAACACGCACAAACTGACCAACTATCAAAGAAAATTAAACTGTAGTGCGATGAATTGTAATATTTGTGGTTTGCCTAGGGAAAAATAAATACTATTGAAAGAATTGGGTAGAAGAATAATTTAATGTTTTTTTATGTATTTATTTTTATTTAAGAAGGTTAACATGAACAAAAAATATAAATGGGAAAATAATGATACCCGCTTAACCGCAAAACTGGTTTGTCAGCAGGTGTCTTATTTTTCCTTTACAAATAAAAAAGTTACAGAAGTTATATAAATTTAAAAAGTACTATAAACATTATTAAGAATTAAAAGCATACGTATTTTTAACATGAAATTTATTTACAAAAAAATAAATAAATGACTGTTAACACAAAATAAAAACCAATATAAAGCCTTGTTACATATTAACCATTGAATTATTTTTTTCTTAAATGTTCTGTCAACATAAAAAAAAATCTGCTAAGAAATCTTGTTGAAAATTTCCGGAATTGTATAACGAAGTGTTTTTTAGCCATGCTTGTTTACAAACCTCGGTACTGACAAGCCTTCATGTTGTGCTATCCTTTATATTTTATAAATAAACTTGAACGACTTCAGAATACATGCATAAGGTACATTTTCGGTCTTAGGAAATATGACCACATTTCTGATTATCGTAGGCAACTGAAATGGCTCAAAATTAGACAGCGGAGATACTATCACTCCTTCTCACTTCTGTTCAATGTACTTCATAGTCCTAACGCTCCTATATACCTGCGTGAAAAATTTCAACACTTATCAGTTCGTGGTTAACCTCTTCGTTATAATTCTCATGGCACTCTCTTAATAACAATCCACAATTCCTCTTTCTTCTCTAACTCATATTTTCTAAGAGCAAATTTGGTTTTTATGATGCCCCAATGTCCAGAATGTGTAGATTAGTCAATTCATCACACGACTTGAAATTTTTTGGGATAGATCTTCCGGCTTTTCGTAGATCTCTTCGCGACTAAACAGTGTGGGATGAAGTTGGATTGGCATGGCTTAGCTCAAAGTTTTTGGTCTTTCGTTTTTTTTAAATATATTGTATACTATTATTGTCTTGCCCTTGCTTGTCTTTGCTAAATAGTTTTATGTTCTTTTTGTTCAGTTTCTTGCAATTATGTTTCTTCATGTAACTGTTGTAATTGGCTTAGGCCGTATATATATAATAAATAAATATAGTGTCTATGCGGCTCGACTGTGGAATCATCTCCCATCCACCATCAAAGATGTTACTACATTATCTCTGTTTAAATCACGTCTGAAGAAACATCTCTTTTCTCTTCCTTAATCTCTCCTCCTTTCCTTTTTCCTCTTTCCTCTTTTTTCTTTTTTACTATTGAGTAATAGTTTTGATTTAAGGTAATTTATAAACAAATACGTTTATTTCTTTATTTATATATTTCTTAATCTTTTTTTCTATAGAATATGTTCTGTAACTTGAATTATACAAATAAAACTTTTGTTTTTTTGGTTGGTTGGAAGAAATTGCCATTTGGCAATAAGCCTGCCAATGTACAAATAACATTATTAACGTTGAAAATTAAATAAAATAAAATAAAAAATAAAATTTTCTAGTAGTTAATCGATATCTAGTGACAAATTTGAGCAATAGAAAAGCATTTACGGATAGGCAACCCTTGCCTTTTAAAAAGTTTGAGTACCTCTTCCTTATCAATTCTAGCTGATCTGTTAAATAATTTAAGAGCCAAGTTTTGTAAAGATGTTGATACATTTTTAACATTACCGGATAAGATTGTAGAAAAGATAAATATAATATGTCAAAATATGTTTCTAATGTGCCAGTCACATGACGCAAGAGTGGGCGGAGCCACGTGGAATGCGGCGACCGGTGCACGAAGCTTAAAGAGATCACTCGGACGGTATTCGGATTTAGTGTTCCCTAGCGATAGGGGGTGTATAATTATAATAAACTCAATCTCTACAACCACTTCTTTTTTTTTGGCTACGTTAAGTTACTACAAATTAACAAATAAAAAAATTGAATAAATATGACACCTACCAAAAATATAAGCCCTTGATACCTCCCTTAGGCCCAGGAGGGTTAGTGAATTAAGGAAATATATCAAACTTCTATTAATGTAAAGTTTGTCACAACATGACTTTGAAAATGAACGAGCCAAAACTTGGTTAATCAATTTTGCGAATAAACTTAATCCAGAAATAAACTTCGACTAAGCAAAATAAACGGATTTGAAGATCTGACGGTACTGTATTGACAACAAGCGGGAGATTAACATTTGACAGATGATTAATCTTGTCAAGAACAAAGCACAACACTCTAACAGGAGATCGATAACCTTAGCTCACTTTTAGTTTCCAAAATGTCACTTAATTAATAATGGGGTGTCAATGATTGATCAGAAATAATCATCAAATTTTGTGAGTGTGTTAATATGTAAGTACAAACAAACAAACAAACAAACCATCACGCCGTTATCCCGTAGGGGAAGCCAGAGAGGATAGAACGCCATATCACTCTATCTTTGCATACAGACCTCGCTTCTTCTACATTCATACATCTTCTCATGCACGCACGCCGATTATTCCTTCTTTTGATATGTCCAACTTCAAGTATTTGATGAACTTGATCGTGCCATGTCTTTCTCGGCCTTCCTCGTTTTCTGCATCCATTAACATTCGCATCGTAGATCGTTGTAGCCGTTTTTTCGTTGTCCATTCGCTCTACATGCCCAAACCAACGCAGCACCCCTTTATTGATTCTGTCGATAATGCATATCTCAGCCTTACACAGTTCACGGATCTTGATATTTGTGCACCTATCATACATCGTTTTACCACACATTTGCCTAAAGAATTGCATTTCGACAGCATTTAACCTATTTTCTTCATAATTTTTCCAATTTTATACTTTGCTCCTATACATAAGAGTTTGCACAAGAACTCCATTGTTTTCAAAATATATTTTTTAAAAGGGTGGGTTCAACGGGGCTCGGACGCCAGTACCGTATTTTTTTACCACGACGCAAGTTAAAAATTAATTAAAAATACTATTTTTCTATATGATTCTATATTGATTCTGTCGATAATGCATATCTCAGCCTTACACAGTTCACGGATCTCGATATTTGTGCACCTATCATACATCGTTTTACCACACATTTGCCTGAGGGATCGCATTATGTAAGTAAAACTATGTTTATTATAATTTGTTGCAACAGAAAGGGAAAATATTCTTAAGAAGGGAATATAGAATTCTAGGCATTTACTAGGTTTACGGCCTGTCATTGACTGGTTTAAGTGGTCACTTTACACACTGTGTAACATTTACCATTCTGCCTATATTGTATTCAATTAATTCTTCCATCTATTAAAGTTTGTGAACTTAATGATGAATGTTACACTTAATTCAGCCAATGACAGGTTGTAAGCCCTGTAGATGCCTAAACTTTTATATTTTCTTCTCTAAAATGTTATCCATTTCTGTTGTGGCATGTAAATATGAACAGCTCTCTCGGGAGTTGAATCCAGTTCATGTCTATAAAAATTTGAAAAACTCAAAATGTGGTTGACAAGATAATGTCTTCACACTTGTTAACATGCTTTTGTGTTAGCAAAACAACGGTGTTTTTCTTAAGGAAATAATTTTGTTTGAAATATAAGAACTTTTTGTCATCTATTTCTCATTTAAAATTTTTTAAATACAAATAAGTCGATTACAATATTTGAATTTGTCTAAATGTTTGTAGACAAAATATTGAATTCCACCACCCCCTCAGGAGACATTAAGATTAACAAATTACAACAGGGATGGAAAATACCTTAAAGGAGGGAATATGGAAGTCTAGACATTTACAGGGCTTATGACCTGCAATAAACTGGTTTAAGTGGCCACTTTACACACTGAGTAACATTCACTATTTTGCATATGTTTGATCATCCGTATTTCTTCAATTCTTCCATTTGTTGATTTAGTGAAGTTAAAGAGCTGAAAAAAATAGCTTTATGGTATTCTCCATCCCTGTTGTAATTTGTTAATCTTAATGACTCCCGAGGGGGTGAAATTTAGTTTTTTGTCTTCAAACATTTGGACAAATTCAAATATTGTAATAAAAATAACTGGTTCAAGAAGAAGTTTAAAAATTGGAAAATTGTTTTTTTGACTGAATTATTTCCCATACCAGGCGTTGCCTGGTATGGGAAATAATTCAGTCAGATGAATCTCTTCATAACAATAAAGCTTTTAGCTCTTTATCTTCACTAAAATCAACAAATGGAAGAATGAAAGAAATATGGATATTCAAACAAAGGCAAAACGGGAAATGTTACACAGTGTGTAAAGTTGCCACTTAAACCATCCAATGATATATCGTAAGCCCTGTAAATACATACAACAACAACAACAACAACAGCAAATCATCACGCCGTTTCCCCGTAGGGATAGGCAGAGAGGATAGAACGCCATAACACTCTATCTTGGCATACAGACCTCGCTTCCTCTAAATTCATACATCTTCTCATGCACGCACGCCAATTATTCCTACTTTTGACATGTCCATCTTCAAGTATTTGATGGACATGATCGTGCCATGTCTGTCTCAGTCTTCCTCGTTTTCTGCATCTATCAACATTTGCATCGTAGATCTTTTTAGCCGTTCTTTCGGTGTCCATTCGCTCTACATGTCCAAACCAACGCAGCACCCCTTTCTTGATTCTGTCAATAATGCATGTCTCAGCCTTACACACTTCACGGATCTCGACATTTGTGCATCTATCATACATTGTTTTACCACACATTCGCCTGAGGGATCGCATTTCGACAGCATTCAACATACTTTCATCATTATTTTTCCAATTCCATACTTCGCTCCCATACATAAGAGTTGGAACTAGAACTCCATTGTGAACTGCTAGTTTAGCCTCCTGCGATAAACATTTGTTTGCCAAAGTAGATTTTAGAGCACCGTTCACCCTGTTCCCAGCACTAACCCTCCTTTCAATATCTTCCTCGGCCTTTCCGTCCCTAGTAAACATACTTCCCAGGTACACAAATTCTTCTACCTGATTCAGAATATCTCCATTCACGCTGATCTCACATTAAGTTATATTTTCATCCCTTTCAAAAACCATCACTTTCGATTTATCAACATTCATAAGCAAATCGCTTTTCTTGCATAGACTTTCATATTACCTTATTAAGGGATTCTCCACACCTGTTGTGATTTGTAAATCGGTCAATGGTGTAATCAAACTATTGAAAGATTTTAATATAAGTTTTTCCTTTCTGCTTCTTCTTTTATTTACTCTCTAACCTCTCCTCCCTTCGTAATAAAGTGAAGATAGTAAGTAAATTTTTATTTCTTCAAAAATATATGACTACATCAATATTTTGTTTTAGAATAAAAATATTGTAATATACCTACAATATGACCATTCACCACTGTTTTTTACAAATTAAACGGTCTAAGCAGGTAAACAGAAATTTTCTATAGGCAATATGCATTTTTATAAACAGTATGTATATTAAAAGTGTTTAAATAAATAAATAAAATATGTAAGTCAAAACATATACAGTGTTTTCGTATGTCAAACAGGCACTTGAACCAGCTAATGATAGGTCATAATAAGCCCAGTAGATGCCTAAACTTTCATATTCTCTTATCTCAAAATGTCATTTCATTTAGCCAGTCAACAGGCTGATGAAAGTCCCAAT
This sequence comes from Micrasema longulum, assembly GCF_059751315.1. Taxonomy (NCBI): domain Eukaryota; kingdom Metazoa; phylum Arthropoda; class Insecta; order Trichoptera; family Brachycentridae; genus Micrasema; species Micrasema longulum. Next base: position 371,430 of record NW_028279150.1, read on the forward strand.
AGATTGGCATTAATATTATTATTATAATTTCTATTATGTTGTATCCCAACTCAACAAAAGGCTCTTGGCCTCATAGAATTAGGGATACGTTATTATTTTTTTTGTAACATGTATTTTTATATGAATAAATTCTTCCTATCCTTTTAATAAATCATTGTGATCTTCCTACTTACGAGTATTTTAGTATCATTAAACACAGCAAGGAAAACGATATCAATCATTCTACTATGTGCCCCCAAACATCTACGACATTGAAAAAGTCTAATGATAAAAAGTACTTCGGTATTATCATTAAATTGGAAACGGCCAATAATTTCAAGAATTTTTTACCAAATTTCGTTGTACGAAATTTAGATACATAAAGATTTATTGAGTTTTGTGTATTGCAGTTAATAGTGGGAAGAATCGAATTAAAATAATCGAAATATTCGATTATTAAAAAGATCGAGACATTTCGAAATGCTTACAACTAATCGAGTTCACTCGTACTAATCGGAAAAATAATCGAGATATCTCGAATGAATTCTTTCGAAATGGTTTTCAAGCACTATGATTTTAATTTTGATTTTATTTTGAAATTACTCTGCGTGTGACGTATTAAGTTCACGTGTGTTAGTTTGTTTCCCGGAAATAGGATAACTATCATCGTCATCATCATTCCCTTTCCACACCTAATGGTGCATAGGGCATTGTATTGGTAAACCAATCGCAGTGTATTTTGATCATTTTGTGTTACATGAAGGTCAGATGATTAGTCTTACGCCTTAGATACCAGTCCAGGGACTATGAAATATTTTAGTGTGAAAACAGCCTTATAAATAAATATTTCAAATCAACCATGTCAAAGACCTCTTGCATGGTAGGCAAATGCGCTGACCATTACACCACGAGGCTGACATATAACTATCACAACGCAGTATTATTGGTTGATTTTGTGAGATACATTTTCAAGAAATTTACAATTTATTGTTCTAATTTTTGACATGTTTTGTATCAAATTTCCCGTAGAGCTGAACTTCCTCATAATTATTTTGAATTACTTTGTTATTACAGATGTATTTTTCTCCCCCCACCCAACAAACCAATGTTGTTTTTTTTTTTTTTTCACGGTAAAAAAATCGATTGATTCGATTTTTGAATTCGATTATTCGCATGGCTCGAATACTTTCGATTATCTAAATATCTCGATTATTCCCATCATTAATTGCAGTGGTAAATGACATGAAATTTTTGTTTATTTTGTTCATTTTTTAATTAATTAATTATATGGGATGGTTGAAATCCAAAATCGGAATGAAAAAAAAAAATACATACATACTTTAACTTGTTACTCAATAAAACTGGGTCACCAATCTATCTAGATAACATATCGATATGTCATATAAGCTTGAAAAAAATACGTGAATAAAATATAAAACAAAATAACCGTAAATATAATCGACTCTTCAGTTTGATAAAATACGGTTTTTCAGATAAAAGCACTTCAAATAAACCTACTTTTATGTGGAGCAGAAAATTAAAAAAAAAAAATATATATATTTTAATTTAAAGCCCTTGCTTTGGGATTTTACAGAACAAATTTTTTCTTAATACGTATATGGATCAGATATTTTTTTATTTATTATAATAATTTCATGCACTCTAAAAACAAAAGGTTAATTCTGAATTAATAACACTTTGATAAATAAGATAATGACATAATTTTTATTATGTCAGATCAGGTCACCAAACACATGTTTTATTTATTCAAAAAATGACATAAACGTTAATAAGTCACTTAGATTATCAATAATTTGAATAATACAATGATATGAACTTAAATAAGTTACTAATTATATCGGTAAGACGGAACGAAACCATTACAAAGCTAAATTAGTCATTTTAATATTTAAAAAAAAAAACTTATCGTTTGGATCGGAATAAAATCGATTTAACCGATTTTGGTCACTATATGCTTGTTTGCGTTGCGTCCTTCACACATCAATGTCAATTCAACACTAATAGCGTCGCTTCCGTACTCATACGGAATCTAAATTTTCTCAGTAAAAAAGTGACCGATGTAATGGTTTTGTCCTATTCCCACCCGAATGTTGCGTTTTTTAAAATGCAGATAGATAAATAATGTTTATCGAAGTCGTTTTATGATCTTAATTCATTTTAAGTTTTTTTGAGTGAAGTCGTTTTCGTTCTTAAAGTGCGACATAATGTTCCCTTTTCTGACCGATTTCATCAGTTTTCTGACCCATATAAAAGAGACCTAAGTCTAAATTTGTAGATTTACTTATACAAAGGTCATGTTTACCTTTCATAAAACGTACGAACAGAATACGGAAACAATCACGTAGCTTTAGAGCGTACTTTTTAGCTTAAGTAAGCACATAAAATTCTCTTTTTTATTCAAGGAAATGCGTCATTGATAGTTAATATTATTTTAAGTGGTGGCAACACATTCTTTGAGACATACGTCCCAAATCAAAACTTATAAATATTCAAACTATACCAAAAAACATGAAAATAAGTAAACAGTAAAGAAAAGCATAAAACATAAGTTTACTATTAAAAATTATGAGATTAGCCTTATGAAAGAAATTATTTATTTATTTCCTTAAAACTATAGACATATCAGGGTAAGTTTTATCTGCCTATCTACCCAAACCATTCAGTTTGAGAAAATTATAAGTACATGGACATTTTTAATCTTACGATTTTATACAAAATGAAAAAGATCAACAAGATAATAAATATAAAAATTAACACCATACTATGAAGAAAGGAAAGGGGGTGGGAAGGAAAAAATAAGGATAAAGAAACAACTTAAGTATTAAGATAGTGACATTACAATTTTGACCTAAATGTAAATAAAGAAGGGGCGTCTCCAACATTAGTGGGTAGATTATTCCACAATCGAGCAGCTACTACTGAGAAAGAGGAGGCAAAAAATTAGACCGATGATAGTCCGTGTTGTGATAGTGGTTGAAATAACTCTCTCAGATAAATATAATTTTAGTAAAACTTTACGAACAAAAAGTTATTTTTAAAATGTCATTAAAAACACATTTAAATAAACTTAAAGCTACAAAGTTCAAAATAAATACCCAGGAGAAAATTTTTACTGGAATATACAAGTGAAGCGTCTATGTGTGTTCCTTTTTTGGTAATATTATAAACATACCAATTTATTTTAAAGTTCTAAATAATAAGCTTATGTACTTATTCAAAGGTTTTTTAATACACCTATGTACTAGAAAGCAGTTATGATTGATGTTCCGAGATACAATTTATGGCGGTTTGTGAATAGTAAATTCAAGTAAATATGTTAAAACAGGGAAAAAATGGTGTGTGTTACGATTGTTTGTGGTTCACTTAAACCAGCCAACGGCAGGTCATTAGCCCTGTAAATGCCTAGACCTTCATAATTTCTTCTTTAATATGTTTTTCATATCTGTGACAGCACGTTTCTAAAAAAAATTAACTAAAGATTGAATGGCCCACGTATAGGTGGGTTTTTTTAAGGCATTTTTCCAAAATTGCCTAAAACTTTTTTTGTTTTATTTACATAAGTAACACATTTTTTAAAGCAATTTTGTAATGTACCATATATAGTCTTTGTAATTTTTAAAAGTTTTTTTAAAGTAACTTATTCAAATTAGAAAATGTATATTCTAGTACCTACCTGTTAACAAAACAATCAGAAACAGAATTTTAATTTATATATCTTTCAGATAATGTAAGACATAATTGATTTAATATATGTATATTTACTATGCTTTTGTTTGAAAATAAAAGTGTAAAATAGGAAGTAAAATAAAGAATTTATGGTTTTTATTTTGTGTTGTACGTTTATTTGAATATAAAAAAAATAATGTAAATTAATGACGTTCGAGGATTATGAAAAAATGTATATAAAAATATCTCCTATATTTGATGGGAGTTTATGTTAATTAATATTTCTGCGCTAAGGAGATAACGTGAATATTGTGAACAGAGAGGTGAATTTACCATGTTAGCTTAATTGATTAGATTGGTTTAGTCATCTCCGTCAAGAACGCCTGTTTTATATCAAGCCGAATTTATTCATCAAATACATAATGATACAATCAAAAGTATAAAAAATATGTTCGAACTTTAAAAAAAAAATACAAGGTTTTACCCCGTTGATAGAAGTGACAAAAATTTCCTAATATTTTTTTGTATGTTGAATCAAATGCGAACAAAATAGCAAAGGCTTTTTTATTTTTAAACATAATGCTTCATTGGAATTGACTCATTGATTTAACGAAAAGATAATTGATTGTCTTCCTGTTTTTTTTAAGTTTATCCGCCCACAAAGTTAAGCTTTCGGTTTTTAGGACGCCGTATTTTGCTTATATATCTTATTGTAGTGTAACTTTATTAATGGAACTCAAAGGTGCAACTTAAAATGACCAAATGGGTAACTTTGTCACCAGAGGATCATAGGGTGCCAACGTTTGTGTTACTAAATAGATAGAGAACATTTCTGAGGAAGGAATTCGACAGTCTAGGCATTGACAGGGCTTCTGTTATTTGGTTTCAATTTAGTTACAGGTAATGATTCCACAGTCAAGCTGCATGGACAATATGTGGGTTAAAAAAGTAGGAAGGATTGTGGATGAAAATTTAGGCAGTGATTTGTGAAAAAGAAATTGGAAGGAGCAAATAGAAAATATTATTTATAGAATGAGAAAACGAATATTTGTATTTATTAGATAAATTATATATTAGATATAAATTTGTTTTATGAACATAATTTTTTGCTTCAAATACATAAAGAAAAAATAAATAGTATTGTTTCTACTTCACAAAACGTAAGTACGCTACCTAGAACAAGTGGTAACATCTTAATTCTCAAATTCAAACCAACTACAGCACAACATCATTATACTTACAGAGGAATATTTTTCTTTGGTGAAATGAACAAAAAAAATTAAAAGTGCAGTCAGAAATACAACATATTTCAGAAAAAAATGAAGACTTATATTTATAATAATTTTTGGGTAGCACTGATTAAAAACAACGTTTTTTTTGTAATTTATATTTCCTAAAAATATTAAAAATTTAATATAAACAAACTGTTGTAAGAAGTCACTCCCCATTATGTACACAAGAATTGTCTTTTCATTTACGTAATGGGAAACGTTAATGTAAATATATGTATTGAATTAATATTCAAATTCAATTAAGTGGTAAAATTGTATACTTAAATTTGCTATATGAATATTAAAAAAAATGTATACTTAAATTTGCAATATGAATATTAAAAAAAAATATATTCGGTATGTGGCGAGCAAGCTGTTGTTAGGTTCCGGGGCCTCACTTTATAAAGTAAAGTTATATCTGCGCATTGGTTAAACCTGAGGATGTTAAAGAGTTCGCCACCTACCTAATAGCCCAATACTTCAAGGATCTGGGCTTGGAGGGGGATTTAACAAAAAAATAAGAACCCTTGCCTTCCACACAGTAGCCAGGGTTTTTATAAACCTGGGTTTAGAGGGCGAGAACTTTTCACAGGGACTCAACACAAAAGATCTTCACAGGTCGCAGTGACGTCAGAAGCTTGCATAGCACTGACCCCCCCCCCCTTAAGAATAAAAATATAACGGCTTGTCTTTTCACGTCTCTTTACTAAAAATATTCTCCACATTTGTAGTAATATCTTCCTCATTAGAAGTTATTCAAATAATCATTCTTTGATCGAATACACACGTCTAATTTAATCTCGTATAATCAATCATATGCTCGTAAACATCTTTGCTCAAAAGGAGATCAGGACTTTGATGGCAGGACGAAATAAAGCTTCCACAATACTCCTGTCTGTGACAGCACTTATACTCAATCAATGTTCACTATGAGCCGTTTACGTCAGAACCTGGCAGCAAAGTGTTTTGTTTTATAAGATGAATATTCTAACGTTTTCATCATCTTATGAACTTAATTTAAAACCCTAAAAGCTCATAGTCTTACAAATTTATAAACCGCTTAGAAACAGTGGCGTTTTTTCCAGTAAAAAAATAAATACTCAAGTAATAATACTCTCTTATGTCTGTTGTTTTATGTTTTTGCATCACAACAGGCAAGGAGGTCCAATTATAATGGTAAATTACAGCGCATAACATCCAGGCTTGAGAAAAATCAAATTATTTTTTTATTTTATACAAATTATGTTCTCACCGGGAATCGAACCCGGAACCTTGCGTGCGTGAGTCAAGCGTTTTGACCACTATACCATAGAGGCCGCCTTTTTGAAATAAAAAAAGATAAAAATCGTCAAATAGGTACATCATTACTTCATATCATTATCATCCCTATTTGCACACACCTCGGTACATAGGGAACTGAATTAATAAACCAAATGCAGCGTAGTAAGATTATCTGTAACATAGAGGTAAGGTACGCTTTAGGTGCCAGTAAAAATTAAGACGCTTGATTCACGCACGCGAGGTTCTGGGTTTGATTCCCGGAGAAAACAAAAAAAGGGAGTTTTCTCAAGCCTGGGTATTCTGTGTTGTAATTCACCACTGTAATTGGGCCTCCTGGTTTATTGTAGTACAAAAAAATTATAATTAGAAAATGAGAAATGAGAAAGTCATAGAAAAGTTGTTTTTATAAAAATACAATTGTAAGACACGTGAAATATTTATGAGTTTTATTTCAACTTTATAAAACTAAAGATGTAAGACATTCTAATTGAGTTCATAATTAATTCAACCAAAGTTAATTAATATGTTTTTTTTTGTTAAAATAAAAACTGCACGTCCCTGCTAAAAAAACTTTTATCATTAGCCATAAATTTAATTGAATATTAGGTTTATCTTAAAAGTTTTATTTGTGATCAGAAGTTGAGACTTTTTTACATTCTCCAGACAAGACTTAGAAGGTTCACTAACCCTTGATTTGTCGAATAAAAACAACCAATCTAAAAATGCATGAATTTTCTTCTAGCTTTATTTTATTTGGGAAACCAACAGTTCCACATGCATATTTAAAGTAAACAAACAGATATAGAGTATAAACTCAGAACCAAAAACAGATTTCCACAAAGCATACAAAGTTAGTAAAGAAAATATATTACATACGAGTATTATATAAAAACATATAAGTTTATACAAATAAAATGTATATATTTTTCAATAATGCAAGAAAAAAAATATTTTTTAAAAGAACAGTAAGTTATTGTAAATTGGGCGAGATAACGACAAGGATGCTTAAAGAGAGGATAAGGAGAGAAAGGAAGATGCACATATTGTAAATATAATTTAAATGAAATTAAACAATTGACGTGTATAACGATAATTATATGTAAAAAGTCCCAAAACAGGTTTTTTTTTACTAACTTTATTTTGACGTCACCATGATTTAAATGATTCAGTTGGGTGAATAAAATTGCACCAATAAAAAAATCAGTTTTTTAACTTAATAAAAATTAACAGAAGAAAGTACTGAAGAAATGTATACAAATAAATGCAAAATGGTCTTTATTTATTGCAACAGAGAGGAAAAACATTTTTGTTATCAGAATATGGAAGTCTGGGTTTTTACAGAACTTATCGTCATTGGCTACTTTAATATTTATTTTATAAGTCACATTTCCTAAAATCTTCCATTTGTTGATTTTGTGAAGTTCTACAGCTGAAACCTTTATTTATGTAAGTGAAATTCATGTGGCTTAAATTTTTCATCTACTAGGCAGCGCTTGAAAAGTAATACTTAATTTTTTTATACTATTCTTTAATGATACCTTGTTATACCCTTATTTATATAATTATAAAGTAACATATTTTTTTTAAAGCAAGAATAAATACATTTTGTTGAAAACCACTGAAACATTATATACAAACAATGCGATTTTAATATCTCACATACTTAAACATACTACATAGGAAATATAAACAACTGACATTACAACAATAACAACAATTGGTGGCCTTCGTAGTGTAGTGGTTAAGACGCTTGACTCACGCACGTAAGGTTCCGGGTTCGATTCCCGGTGAGAACAAAAAATAAAATGTGATTTTTCTCAAGCCTGGCTGTTTTGTGATGTATTTTACTACTGTTATTCAGTCTTCTGATCTGTTGTGGTGCAAAAAAAATAATAACCAATGGAACAAAAATTAATCTGTTTAAAAACATGTTAAATTCAATTTATTTATACTAATGTATACAACACACATAATTTGACTTTGTGTACATCATAATATGCATGTTTGATTAGTATGTCCAGTTATTTGAATCAACAATATTTTGAGAATATCAAAATCTAGCCTTGTTAAGAAAAAAATGGTCAATTTGAGTTTGTCCAAATTTAGTTTTGTCAAAAAACATTTGAGCATATTCAAAATATTGTTGAATCGATATTATTTTATAAATTCATTTATTACTTTTTTTTAAATATTGTAAGTAGACTCTTTTTGTGATGTCAATTTAATTTTTCTATTTATTTCATTCTGTAATAGTGTGTCCTTTTTATTCTTTTTTTTATAACACAGACTCACTCAAAGTTGATTTTTATTTCGAATTTGGTATAAAAGACTGTGTTGGAAAAACCGGATACAATGTTCTACAGCTTGTCAAAATAGCGGAAGTGAAAGGCTGACGTACTAAACATACCAAGCTGGTAATTGAAAACATCCTTTGAGCTTTGGTAACACAGCTTTTGTGTATCCTAACAAAGGAACTGATGACAAAAATCAGTAACTAATTATGGTTGTAAATGTACAGGATATAAAGGACGAAAGTAAAAAAAAGGAGTATTGAGATCGAACGCTTTTACGTTTTCAAACCTCTTGGACATGTAAATAAATGAACTAGTAAATCTAATATTATATAATTAAACTGTCAGTTGGGTCGCAATGAGTCACATCTTGCTGGAGGGTGTAGTTTTATAAGATACTGCAAACGCCAAGTTGCATTCCAAATCGTTACGTCCACGTCAGCATCGCGAATCCTGATCGCACTCATAAGGGTGTAATCTTAGCAGATAACTAGAAAAAGAAAGGCGAGTTTCTGACGCCTCCAAACCAAAACTAACCAGCTAAGACGAAGTAAACCCAGTAAATAAATTCACCGGAAAGGGCAACGGGAAACCACTCTGGGAAAAATTTTCCCAGGAATCACTACGGCGAGTACATCAATAAGCAGAAGCGCGGGATAGAAATGCTTCTGTCACAGTGATCGCCAACGTCGTCGAAGGGACCCGACAAGGCACTGGAAGAAGATTAAGGAACTTATTCAATGTACATAGTCTATTTTGTCTTGAATGATCTAAAACGGTTTTATTTTATGTTGAATTATTGATTTATTTCCTGTTTTTAACTGGCATCCATCCTTTATCCCCTGAACGTGTAATCTTTCTTGTTCAAGTATCTTAAAAAGTACAGCCTTAATGTTAAACTTTGTTGAACAAAAATGTACGTAATGACGTGAAATGCCGTCAGACGCCATTTCAATTTAAAACACATGAAAATTGACACCCATCTTTTATATCCTGTACCTTACATTTATATAGCACAACTATTCAATAGCTTCTTCTTTTTATGGTGTCTGAACCTACCGGTTGGCTGTCATCATGGTAAATTTTATTGTGTCCTTAGCCACTCTACATTGAAGCCACTTAGAGCGTTTTGGAGCCACAGTGAAACCACTCTCTTTTGTTTTTTAAATCAGGAGATACGTCGTCTTCCTACTAAGCGTTTTTTTGAACTTTTTAAAAAATATGACAAAGACTATTTCCTATGAAATGTCTAAAGTACTCAATAGCTGCTCTCATGTCGAAATCTTGAAAAGGGAAATCTAATGGAGGAGTATCTTTTTTTGCTACGAAAATCCCAAGACTACCAAATTATGAAAAGCTCCTTTAGGCAGCTTTTCTCATTCGGGAGTGAACATTTTTTTCTTGGATGTGGGCGCCACCAAGGACACATAAATCCTCAAAAACGGTCTGCGATGTGTGGGGTGCAAGTTGTCGACTACCAGCTTCTGCACATCTTACCAAGTCAGCTTTTTTGTCCAGTAATTCTGAGATAAATTACCAGTCAAGAACTTGATGCCTTGTAAAGTAGGCAAGCATGTTTAGGCTCTCAGGACGCATTCGTGATGATGAGTTGAAGTAACTGCGCTTGAATTACATGCTGGAACTGAGTGACTCCGCTTAAGTGATTTGTGGGCTAATTGTTCGGGTTGGCTGGGCTAACTTGGCGTTGCCGTGCCGTGTGGTCTCTTTAAAGGCCACGTTTCTTAGTTCATGTATCTATGGCGTGAATGTACTGCAGAACGTCGTTCTTATATCTTGCAGAATATAATGTATTGTATTTAATATAAAACGATGACTTGCTTCACCTGTTGTGGCTCCATTTTAGGTAAATGATTTGTCACGTGTGTGTGTGTCATCGTTTTTTTTTCCATTTTTTGAATTGCAATTTAGATTTCAATTTCCTTTCGTGTTTCAATTCTTTAAAGGACTTTGATCACGATCAGACGTGATGTTACGCAAAAACTTATGGGTGAGTAATGAAACAATACTTGAATTGCACTGCAATCTTGAAAAATAAAACAGATATTTCGTTTAATTTGTAATTACAATCCAGTTAAATGCACAAGAAAGTCATTAAATAGGTTTATAGGTTTTTATGGTCCCAATTATCAATATGTATGGTTTTTAGGTGATCCCGTGTAAAAAAAAATACCATTTATTAAACCCGAAAAAAAAGCAGTTTATAAACTGAGCTGCCAAGAATGTGGTAAAGTGTACCTTGGACAAAGAGCATGTAAACTTGGGCACTCTGAAATTCTGCAATAGTGGAACCAAAAAGTTTGCACAAACCAAGAAATAGTGCACGAATAATAAAAGAGGCAATTGAAGTAGACAAACACCCAAAAAACATAAACAATGATGACGGGCTGAAATTAAACTCAACATGGTTCCCGGCACTACACACTACAAAAATTAGACGGGATGTGCTTACTGCCGACTGCAACATGGTACAAATGAAAAGTACGTAAACACATATTTTTATCGACAAAACATACAATTTACCATAAAGATGGCTGCTGCAATGGTTGCCAAAACGTCGATATGAATCCAATTGAGACGGGATCACCAAAAAAATATAAATTTAGAAATAGACAATTAGTTATATTTTTAAGTTTATTTTTATACATTTTGACAACTGCCAGGTCTGTGTTTATACTAACAAGAGCATCGTTTTCATTTCCTACATAATTTTTGTTATTATTATTATTTTGTTATATTATTCTTTGTATAGAATTCATCGAATCTTTTATAATCGTCAATAAAATTATAACTATAAAATATAAATCAATCATTAGTAAATTCAAACGAATAAATTCGAATCAACAACACAATTTATATTTAAAAAAATAATTATGGTCAATAATCACGAATCTTATACCAAGCATGAACGTAAGATGATCAATCTCTTCAGGTACAGCCTCAGAGATTTTGAAATATTCTAGTGTAAGAACTACATTTTAAATAAATATTTTTCTTTCATTTTATTTCAACCATGTCAGGAATCGAACCCGAGACCTCCACATAATAGTTAAACGCGCCGACCAGTACTTTATGAGGCTGACAAAGTTACAAGGAAATAATTATGAATAATTATGAAATATGAATGTATATCTCTTACCTTATATACATTTTTGCATGTGTATAGTGATTTGATTTTAATTTCTCAAATTGTTGAGGGAAACACAATATTTTGCTTTATCTTAGATGAAGCTAGTATAAGAGTAACGAGTCTATTTTATATACGTAGTTAGAGAATAGGCGCTTAGAAAAATGCCGCTCTACTAAAAATGTTTAATAAAAATATTTCATTGAATTGTGTTAGTATTTTAATATAATGCGCGAGTGCCTGGTCGAGTTACCCGATGTAATACTCTGTTTTACTGCGGTCCATTATCGATCAATTACAGCGCGTATTCATTAGTAATGCGGATGCATGCACTCGCCAAACAATATGCTAACAACATCGATGTATTTTACGTAAGTCTTGTAAATTTTAAATATCAATGTATATATTCCATATCAAATAAAACTTAACATTCTGTTCATATTGTATTTTATAACATTATGTACCTAGCTGCTTTAAACCTTTAACTGCATTTCTTTATCTTATTTTTAAAAAAAGTAAAATAATTATTATAACTATTGTTTTTTTTTAATACCAACTAAACTTCTAAACACAGTTCTATATTTTATTACTTTAATTTTTTTTTTTTGTTTTTTGGAAAAAGAAATATTTGCGTTCTTAGGATTTACCCAAATATTTAATTTTGAGGGCCATTTTCAACGAGTTGTAAATAACTCACTATTAGAAAATGGAATCGAGTTGGAATAGAGTGGGATTCGAACCACAGACCTTTGGTCCGTGAGTCCGAGACACTAGCCACAGGACCACAACCCGATTTTATGTTGTTAAAACACTCATCTTCTTTTTTTTATACCAACTTTACTTATGAACACTGTTCTATATTTTGTTGCTTTATATTGTATTTTTAAAACTTTCATGTATGTAAAAGCCCTGTGGACGTGAAAAATTTATAAAATAAAAAAACAATTATTTAAAAAAATATTATTAAATTAAACCTTGTTTCCTGGAAAACGTAATTTTTTATTTCTTTATTTTAACGTGTTAGACATAATTTGAATTGTACATTGGTGAATTTATTGCCAAATGGCATCTTCTTCCAACCAACTGATGATGATGATTTCACTAAATAAAGATATTATTTAGTTGATTTCAAAAAGTTTTTTTTATTTTATTTTATCGCTCTAAAAACTTATGATTTTTTAAGTACTAATGTTGTATGTCGTAGTTAGTTTCTGGCGCCTCGAAACCAGAACAAACCAGCTAAGGGAAGGTAACCCCGACAGAAAAATCCACCAGAGAAGGCAACGGGAAACCACTCTGGTCATCTTTTTCCAGGAATCACCATGGCGAGTACATCCACTAAGCAGTTGTCCTGGCTGCGGAATACAAGAGTAGCGCAGGACCAAGCTTTCGCTGTAGTGATCGCCAACGTCGAGGGGACCTGACAAGGCACCGCAAGAAGAAGAAGAATGTTGTATGAATCAATATATTACAACAGAGATGAATAACATTAAAGATAAGGTAATATAGAAGTCTTGACATCTACAGGACTTATGACCTGTTAATGGCTGGTTTAAGTGGCCACTTTACACACTGTGTAACATTCGCCATTCTGCCCATATTTGAACATCTATATTCCTTCAATTCTTTCATCTGTTGATGTTTGTGAAGTAAAAGAGCTAAAACCTTTATATACGCGGGTGAGAATCATCCAATTGAATTAGTTCACCTACATACTAGGCAACGCCTGAAAATGTTATTTTTTAAATTTCTATTCTTCTTTATGTAATATTATAATATAAACAGCTCCCCAGGGAGTTGAATCCAGTCCTTGTCTACAGGAATTCGGGCAAACTCAAAATATTGTAGTATGAATTTTTTAAAATTATTATAATCTAGTTATTTTCAACTTTACTGTGTTATATTTATATTTAGAACATAATATTGTTCATGTTTAATGTTAAATTTAAATTAAATATATTCTGTTTCTTTTTATATTATATGTTCACTATATTTTGTAGTTTTAAATATTCTATCATTTCATACTATGTACTACATGATTATTGTGCACTGCTGTGATTATTTATGTAAATCATTATTTTTTGGAAAAGGTTCTATGAACCGTTGATGTATAAATAAATACATAATATTTATATTTTATTATCTATGATATATTTTTTTGCTCTCGGTATTGAAAAGAACCTCATTAATGCTAACATCTTTTGAAGCAACCGAGCATTCCATTCTCTCCGTTATTGACATTATTGTGAACTTTTATAAAATAAGGAGATGTTTATAAAAAATACGATCTTCGTTACTTTTATAAAATAAAAATAATAACTCAAAAACGAACAAAAAATCAGGGAGAAAAAAATATGTTTATTTTTTTTTAAACTCACTTCACCGGTGTTTTATTTTTAGAATCCGTTCAATTTTTACTTTGAAGTAACTGTTATTAAAAACGCACAATAAAAACATCAGTTTTTTTTACATCCCAAATATTACATAATATTCAAATGTAAGCACCATTTTGTATGTTATATTTCATACTGGATTCACCATCATGAAAAATAACATGCGCATTATTTAAAACAAACTAAACATGAAAACAGAGATAAAGAACATTTTTAACAAGGGAATATAGAAGTCTAACGACTATTTCCTTCAATTACTCCGTCTGTTGATGTATGTGAAGTTAAAGACCTGAAACCTTGATAGTAGGCGAGATTCATCTGATTGAATTATTTTTAATATAAAAATATGTTAGAAAAGGGACTGCATACCTACTTTATGTACAAAATGTTACTGACAAAGTTGCCGAAGTGCTCAAGAAATAAACTATTTAAACGACATTTGGGACTGTGGGAAAAACAAAAAAACACTTATTAAGCCCGAAAGAGAATAATTTCCTGGAAACTGAAGCAGTTTATAAGCTGATCTGCCAATAATAATAATAATAATTAGCTGATATATAAAGTGCCATTTTTGTGAAAGATCCCCTCAAGGGCGCTTAACAATTATATACTTAAACTTACATTCTAACTAAGCTAAACTGACATATTATATTTTCTGTTTTTTTTTCTGAAAATTGAAAGTATGATAAACTAAAAAAGTGAGATTTTAGTTGGGATCTGAACTGACTGGGACTGTCGATGATTCGTAAGTTTAAAGGCAATTGTTTCCAGGTAAAGGAGCCGGCAACGGCAAAAGCACGATCTCCGAACCCAGTGTTTGGAGAGCGCCGAATTTCGACGTTTTCCTCTGCCTGAACCAAATGTTGACCTAAGAGTTGATTTTATTCGACATGTGTTTTTCTTAAATCCAAGGTCCGATAGGTATTTCGGAGCCATTTCATGAAGAAATTTAGATACTGTCCAGCAAAGCTAGTATTTTATTCTCTCTGGGCTTTTTAACCAGTGCAAATCCAGAAGATGTGAGAAAATATTTTTACTCTCACAATAAGCGTTGCTGTTGCATTAAAAAAAGATTGAAGTTTGTCAGTTTGGTATTTTGAGATATTTGCGTACATTTCATTACATCAATCTAGACGTGAAACGACATAAGCCAAAGATACGATAACGTGTTCATTGGACAAATAGGGTGCAAAGCAAAGAGAGATCTGCAACAGCGGAACACTTTACAGAAACAGGAAATCTTTTCGCTTTTGAATCAAAGATTTTGCATTAACCTAGAAATCGCAGTGCACGAATAATAAAAGATGCAATTGAAATACACTAAACCCAAGTAACATAAACAAAGACGACGGGCTAAAATTCAAATTAACACGTTTTCCGGCACATTCATCATTACCTTTCCGCACCCAATGATCCATAGATCACTGCATCGTTGCACCAATCGCAGCGTGTCTTGATCATTTTTGTTATGTGGAGGTAAGATGATTAGTCTTACGCGTCAGGTGCCAGTCCTGGGACAATGAAATATTCAAGTTTGAAAACACCCTTTGAAATAAATATTTAATGAACGTCAACCATGTCGGGAATTGAACCCGAGACCTCTTGCATGGTAGGCATACGCGCTGACCATTATAAAACGAGGCTATTATAAAACGAGGCCGATTAAAACACACACAACAAAAAATGACACAAAATTGTGCTTTCTATCGACTGTGGCACGGTACAAATTACTATTACATAAACAGGTATTTTTTTCTTAAAAAATATGCATGTTGATTATAGGTCCTGTATAAAAAATCAATAATAAAAATAAATATAGTCATTTTTTTTCTGCGAAAAATAGATTGTACGAAGGGATTTCAGACTTAACAAATTTGTTTTATAAAAGTTTAGTATATTACTAGTCTGACGACGTCGGTCACGACGAAACCCGGTCACTGGTAAAAAATATAAATAAAAGTGGAATAAAACTATAAAGTATTTTTATTGTTATAATTAAGTATATTAATTTTAGTAAGTAAAACAAATTTCGGTGTTAAGAGAGGACGGTGTCAGTGAAATTTGATGAATGGGTATTTCAACATAGTTTATCTGTCACTCTCCCGCAGATGCCTCCCCGATATTGATATTGTCCAATCACGAAAAAGAAAACGCACGTCGCACTGTGGAGCCAAATTTAGAATTCATGATAAAAAGTAAAAACGTAAATTTGTTTTTATACTTTTAATTATTTAAACTTATGTATGGATAAATTGGTATAAAAGTGCACTTTAATAAAACATGGTGGTCATGGAGTGGAAAGGGAACACTGAAATCGCGCGTTGATTCGTTGCTTTAGTCGTGTTTCAATCATGGACAGAAGCATTATCATATATTGGCGTATTGCGACGAATTTCCGTGTTTAATTTTGCCGTATATATTTTGAATTATCACTTTGAGCACCGGCCGAATACACATAAAATTTACCGAGTCCCGGCCCATTTTTGTGAAATTTGATGCTTTGTGGAGGGTTTCTTAAACGTGTCATAAGTACGTTAAGTACTTGGTTAAATCATATACATATAGATATAGATATAGATATAGATATAGATATAGATATAGATATAGATATATATATAGATATAGATATAGATATAGATATAGATATAGATATAGATATAGATATAGATATAGATATAGATATAGATATAGATATAGATATAGATATAGATATAGATATAGATATAGATATAATATAGATATAGATATAGATATAGATATAGATAAAGATATAAATATAGATATTGGTATAGATATAGATATAGATATGGATATGTTAATAAATAATGTTTTTAATAAATGCTTTGTGCCTATTAAATATGTACATACTTCTGTTTAAAATTTTGGTACTCCGGTTCTGTATTTATTTATTTTTTATCTTAAATTGCGTGATCATTCACTTATTTTTTGCTTTTTTTTTACATCTTCTAAATTTTTTTTTTTGAAAGCATCAATTACATGTACTTTTTTTTCCGCTCCCTATATCTAAGTTAGTAGTAATTATTATTATAAAACCATGTAGGACTATCATATGATTATTGTAAAGGATCTTTACCGACAAGCCATATTCATTGGCTTGGTGAGTCCTGTAAAAAAAAAAAAAACAATTTCAAAATTGTCTTAAAATAAATAAATGTAATATTGTATGTAAATAATAAATAAATAAAAAAAAAATATAGATATTCGCATATATCTTAAATCTGCTATTTTTTATTCACAAATGAAATGATAAATTAGGAACCGCTAAGTCAATTGCACAGAAAATTTTATGAACTGCGCTGCTAATTAGCGTATTATTGAATAATATATATCGCCTTCATAGCAATCCCATCCCACCTGACATTTATTTATTTATTGGTTTACAACAATGAAAAAAAAAAAAAAAAACTATTTAACCAGTCATTTTGTATGACAGTTTTGCCAACATTGGCCTTTATGGAAGGCCACATTGCAATGTTCGCACATATACCTACAGCGTCTAATTTTTTTTTTGTGCTTTGTATCCCGGAGCCGTGTAAACAAGTGATAATAGTAACCACGCGTTGTGTGCCGGTCCCGTGTTTTCACAAAGTTTACCAGCAGCAAAAACGTACTAACATAAGTCACTAAGCCTCAATAAAATGCACTTTTTTGAACAGCCCGGTAAATCACGTGAAAATATGGGACCGGGACACAACGCGTGGTTATATAATCACGTGTTTACACGGCTCCGGGATACAAAGTGTTAAGTATTTTTTCTTAAATTGTCAAGTTAGTTATGTATTTTTAATAAATTATATACACGCATTTAAGTTAAATACTGGCAAATTTTAGTACCGTTTTTAACGAAAAAAATATTTCGCTTTGATTTTTAGGAAACTTCTGCCCCCTGCCCGGGACACGGAAATTTGCAGACACTCGTATGTACATTGACTTCACTGGGCACATGTTATAGTATATAATATATATATAAGATATTTTATTTTTATTTTCAGAGATTTTTATAACAAAACTTATTTACGGTTATAACAAAACTAATTTACGGGCATTGTCCATTTATACAATTCAGAGGGTATCAATATAAACCTGATTATCAATTTTTTATCATTTATTTGATAAATGAGCATTTATGGTGTAGAACACTGATTTGAATGTATTAACTTGTTTTTTTATTTAAATTTATTTCAATAAAGAGGGAAAACATTTTTGAGAAGGGAATATGGAAGCCTAGGCATTTACAGGGCTTATGGCATGTCATTGGATGGTTTAAGTGGCCACTTTACACACTGTGTAACATTTGCCTTTCTGCCTATGTTTGAACATCCACATTTCCTCAACTCTTCCATCTGTTGACTTTTGTAAAGTAAAAGAGCTGAAACCTTTATCACGTGGGTGAGATTCATCCGGTTGAACCAAATCACCTACTAGGCAACGCCTGAAAACAGTTTTCCAATTTTTATACTTCTTCTTTTACCAGGAAGTAATTCAACAATGTTTGAGTATGTCCAAATGCTTGCAGACTGGCTGGATTTCCTCCCTAGGGAGTTATTCTCTTCTCTCTCTATTGAAATAAATTTAAATATGAATAACTCCTTAAGGAGGAAATCCAGCCAGTCTGCAAGCATTTGGACATACTCAAACATTGTTGTTGTTTATTTTTATAATGATACAATTTTTTCACATTTTCAAACGAATGTAAAGATAAGGTAGACTGAAGATCCTTATATACAGTTACACAAGCCTATGTACTCAAATAATCATTTAACGCATCATGTTTGGCGTGTACATAATATATAATATTATATTATAATTATGGAAAAAAAAAAACAGTTGATAAGTGTCAGGCCTGGTGATTTCTAAGGACATAAAATTAAGGTATTTGTATTTTTTTTTTAAGAAATTGATAATATTTCGAAATTGTAAAAATATTTAATGAACAGATAAATAATGAGATACTTATTGTTTGGATTCTTCGAGTGTTTTGTAAACATAAATAATTGAGAAGTAAGTTACAATATAAGCAATAAAGCCAAATTGTCAGTTTTCCGGAGAATCATGTTTGAAATTATTTGATCCTTCAAAAGATGGCAGCAAAAACATCCATTTAAATATCTGAATTACCGACCGAGATACAGACTTTTTAGAAGACGGAAAAAAATGTCCTTATTGCATAGAAGTTGTGAAATTATTATTCAAATGGATAACTTATAAAGCGTCATTTTCGTAATATAATACCTCAAGAGCGCTTTACAAAGTGATTATATAAATAAATAAATAAAATTGAAGAATTTAAAATCACATGCTTCGAATTTATTCTAGAGAACAAGTAGGTTATAAGTTTTTTCGAAACATCACTTCACTTTCACAGCCTCGCACCTTTGCCGGGAGCGCATTCCATGCCACAGGGCCTGCGACCGCAAATGCGCGTTCACTGAATTTAGTGCGCTGTTTTCGTAGAGGTACAATAACTTTTTCGCTCGCCGTAGACGTAGCTGATCTAAACGTAAGACGCCTGACAGCTAGTTTATCTGGAATGCATAGTTTCCTTAGATATTCTGGAGCAGAGTTATGCAGTGACTTATATATAGGCCAACAGAGTTTGTATTCCGCCCTCTGTGGTGCGCTAGCCAGTGTTATTCCCAAAGTAGTGGAGTGATATGACTGAACTTAGTGATTTATCAAAAAAGTCTCGCTGTAGCATTTAATACAGTCTGTAGAAGAGTCATTTTGTTCATTGGTAGACCTGCATAGATACCATTACAATAATTGACTCTAGACACTACAAACGCATTTATTAATTGACGGGAGGCATCAACCGGCAAATTTCTGCGTATACATTTAATTTGTCTCAGCTGATAGAAGCATGAAATGTGATGCATGGTTAGTTTTGCCTACTTCCTTGTGTTATACAAACTATTCATCATAGTTTCATGTAAGGGCTAGTGTAAAAATGACATTCTCAAGTAGTTGTGATAATGAAAGTCAATCCAGTTTTGATAAATTACAGCCATTTTCTAGGAAGAAAAAATGATATCGGAGTAAAAAGAGAGGATTTTAATCTAAAATAAATAAATAAATATTTGCCAAAAAAAATTACATTTTATTAAACAAACTTATTCCTTGCAATAAAGCCATTATTTTTCCATATTAATTATGTAAAATGACATTAAATAATTTTATAATAATAGCCAAATAAATAAAGCACAAGGTAAGAGTAAAATTGTTTTGATGAATGTAAGCCAATTATAAAAAAAATGGCATCAACTTGAACATTTTAAACGCTTGTTACTTTTTATGCCATTTTTGCAAAATTGCCCTTATTTTATTTTTTATTTCATTGTATTTTATTAACATAAACCGAAAATCTGCCCTTTAGAATACTAACATATTTAACTTAATAATTTATTTATTTTTTAAATAAAAATTCCCTTTTACCCAAGATTTATAAAATAGTTAAACCTAAAAATTGTACAAAATTTATTTTTAAAAAAAATTAACCCAAAAATTATACAACATATTCAGTAGAAAGTTAAAAAAAATTATGAATTAATGAAAAAACCAATTAATTCATAAAATATTTAAAAGTAATATAACAAGAAAATCGTAAGTACTGTTTCATACAGCTGGGTAAAGTGAACAAAAAATTGTACGCATTATGAAATGTATAAATAAAAAATTATAATTACCATTTACTATCTTTGAAAAAATTTAAAAGGTTTGTTCTATAGGAACAATACCCTACATTAAATATATCCGATACGTAGGAATAACTATTGACGAGTTCATGAAGTCTGTTCAATACGGCATTACAAGTATACACTGTTTGTGAATTGTTGCTATAAAATAATGGCACCTGTCTAGTCATTCTTCCAGGCACCGTGAAGTTGATGAGAGATAACAGTTCAGGGAAATCTCATATTCAATTTACAATTTTGAATAATTTTAAAAGGCCTACAATTTTTCTTTTATCATTATGTTTTGACAAATTTATATTTTGTTTGGTTTTGTTTGTATCCTATTCCTCAATTACTAAAGGTTTTAAGAAAATGACTTAAATTTAATAAAATGGACCAGCAAAAATGGCACACCTATTAACATATTTAATAAACAGTAATTAGATGCTTAAAATCCCGAAAATTTGTTAATTAACGGGAAATGGTGTTAGCTACATAATAATATCATGTCCGGGATAGTTAGTAGTCGAAATCTGAGCCCCGCGAATCTTGCATATAAATTGGATGAATATGAGCCAAGTTTAATTTGTATGGCTGATGAGTGCCTTAGAACTAAAGCCTTCAAATATTCGCTTTAGAATAAAGGAAAATTTACTTTAAGATCAATATTCATATGGTAGGTAGCATATTCAGATATTTTTCATTCAGTTATTTGAAAGGAAATATTATTTAAATATTACAACAGAGATTAAGAACATTTTCCAGAAGAAACGAGGAGGTCTAGGCATTCACAGAGCTGATAACCTGTCATTGGCTTGTTAAAGTGGTCACTTTACACACCGTGTAACACTAATCATTTTAATTTGGAACATTCAATAGATGCAATATTGAGGACGTTTAGCGGTTTGAAAAAAAAAAAAACTTATATTTCGTTTTAATTTTTTTAATTTTAAAATTACTCCACTCGTCCTGTCACTAGTTGTCGGTGAGTTGTCCTGACGGGTGAGTCGGCGTCCTGAAAACAGGTAATCTATCACGAAACTCTATCATTGATTGATTCGGAAGACCTTGTGACGTAGTTCAAAGAAGTTAATTTTTATTAAAATATTTTTTTTATTATTTTCGAAAATGTTTGTCGTACATGTAATATAACTATTACCACATGTGAAAAAAAAATGCATTCGATTTTCCGCAGCATTGAACTTCATCATTGAAGAAATATGGATGTTCAAACATAGGAAAAATAGTGAATGCTACGTTGTGTGTAATGTGGCCTCTAAAACCAGCCAATAACAGGCCATAAGCCCTGTTGATTCCTAGACGTAAATATTTTCTTCCTATAACTATTTTCCATCACTATTGTAATATTAAAGTCTTAATAACTCCATGGAGGTAAAATCCAGCTTACAAACATTTGGACAAACTCAACATTTTGGAAAAATTATTTTCTATACTTAGATTAATTATTTGTTTTTCCACAAAAACTGGCTCAGAAGTCCAGTAGTGTGAATTAAGTTAATAACATACTATATTACACGAGGAAGGTTTCGAAAAAAACTGTACTTTTAGTCAATAATTGAACAACCTTTCAGTATATAGCCTATTGTACTATGTTTTATTGTAATGGCCACCTCACACCTTTCAGTATATAGCCTATTGTACTATGTTTTATTGTAATGGCCACCTCACACCTTTCAGTATATAGCCTATTGTACTATGTTTTATTGTAATGGCCACCTCACACCTTTCAGTATATAGCCTATTGTACTATGTTTTATTGTAATGGCCACCTCACACCTAATAAATTCATATTTCTTCCTTCTACTCCTTCCATTTTTTTTCAATTCAATCGATTCATGTTGTTGTTGTCAGCTTCTTATAGCAGGCGTCTGATCATAACGTTGGTTAGGTATTTTTGTACTAGTAGTAGTATGGTAAAAAAAAAACATATGTCTATTAATGGCGAAAACATGCATATAATATGTATATTTTGAACCAACGAACGCGTATTGTCATATTTACCCATGTTTATTGTTGACAATACATCGTATGTACTGCATTTTGTTGTTACCTACCGTATTTTATGAGACTTTTGCACATTATTCATTATATGTGCTTCTAAAAAATGTTTTTTCTTTATTACAACAAATATGGATCAAAATAACTCCTCAGGGAGGAAATTCAGCCTGTTTATAAACATTTTGACACACTCAAATATTGTTGATAAACCAAACTGGTTTAAGAAGCACAAAAAAAAAATAATATTTTCAAGCGTTGTCTAGTAGGTGTAATGGTTAAGCCGGATAAACCTTACCCACACGATAAAAGTTCAGCTCTTTTATTTCGCAAAAGTCAACAGATATAAGAGTTGAGGAAATGTGGATGTTTTAACGTAAGCAGAATGGTGAATGTTAGACAGTGTGTAAAGTGGCCACTTAAATGAACCAATGACAGCTCATATGCCCTTTAAATGCCTGCACTTCCATATATCCTTCTAAATTTTTTTTCCTTCCGTTCCAAGATATTAAGATCTTTCTAAAACTTTTTTATACAGTGTAAATGGTATTTGGAACTAAATTACATTTTAAAATTTATAAATGTAATGATGGTAAAATCTGTAATTGGGCATTTATGTATTTTATTATGTAATTCTATTTAATACTCGAACGATTTTTGAATTTATAGACTTCCATATTCCCTTCTCAAAAATGTTTTCCGTCTCTGTTGCAACAAAATTAGATACTTATAACTCCCTTGGGCAAAAAAACCAGTAGCGACCGATCGAAACAAGATTTTCAACCGTAACCAAAACCCAATTTTGGCTTCTGTTCTAGTTTCGATCGAAACCGAAACTTATTTAAATAAATTTAAAGTCACTTCAAAACGCCTAATATTAAGCTTTTTTATTGTTAAGCCTTACGACATTAAGATCAATACACAAGAAAATAAAAGCCATACATTTAACGTGACAACTAACAATACTCTCCGCCCGAAAGCCGAAATAAACTAAACGTTACAGGCCATGCAGCCGAGTCACGAGTCATAAAATTCACCCGAGTACAGCCGAAAGTAATCCGATACATCATGACCGCAGGTTCCTGTCAACTTTTGGCACAAACACGTTTTATTGGGCGAAATTGGCCAAAACCAAAATTTAAACATTGGTCAGTCACTAAAAACCAGCCTGTCAATAAACATTTGGACAGACTTAAAACATTGTTTACTATTTATTTGTCTGCAAGTAATAGGTAAGTAGTATACTTAGATTGATTTTCGTTTTGTTATAAATATAAATCTCACAGGAGAAGCTATGACCATATTGAAGTTCCGAAAAGAGCTTCGTTGGCACACATTTTGTCCGTAACTTCTAACGTAAGTACTGAAATAGAACATCACGATTTATCGATCACACTTTCGGTACCAAAATAAACATATTTAATTGGTTCAGCCGTTGATCGAATTCATTATATTTGATTGATCGTAGTAAATTAACTTAAGTAGAAGACTCAAGTGTATACTTCAAATTTCGCAATGTTAATAATCGAACTAATTTTGTAACAAGAAATTAAATGTAAATATCATAGTAAAGGAAGTTTTAATCGGAACTCTTTTACAAATAATTGAATGAACGCGTTTTTATCAAATTTAAAATTACAAGAATGATCTATATATATAAAAAGCAATGTTCGTATTTGTGTCCTCGGTGGGCTGAATAACTACTTAACCAATTAACGTGGGATTTTCAGCGAAATGTAAATCTTTGTTATGAGCGTATTTACGGATTTTAAAATAAAAAAATATTAAGCAGAAAAAAGTTAGAAGTTGTAAAGTAACATTTACGTTGTACCTAGCCGACATCCCCACCTGCCTTGTAAATGTAGAAAAATGATTGAGAATTCTTGTATGAGCCAAGGATAACCAGGAGGTTAAACCATTTAATTAAACATGTCCACGCGGGGCCAGGATTAGGCGACAGAAGGCATGTCAATGCAGGTCGCGGTGCCATACCCTTGAGGCGGCTGTACTGGCGCGCGTATTCCACCCTCGTCCATCCTGTCCGAGCTGTGCGAGGATATGTGGGGTAGAATGTCGTTGCTGGTGAAGGAGGCAAATTGGTCGGCAAGGCTTGGAGTGAAAACTTCAGTTTTGTCTTCCACTGAATAGGTTATGATGTTTTTGGGCCGTTTAATGGGGAGATTCTGGTGTTTGGTTTGCAGAGGGTTTTGATCAGTTTCCGGTAGGCTTTTTTGTCGTGTTCATAGTTTAGCGAGGTCAGAAATTCGTGCCAATCGTCATTTTGTAGTTCTGTTTTGACCTCCCTCGTTAGGTGGTTGATTTTATTGTTAGCTAAAGAGTTGCAGTATTATTGGTATTCTTAACGAGCGTGGTTTTTTTCTTTTATTAGGTCATTGATGTAGATTGAGTGAGCGAAGCATTAATTATGTTTTTCTTATGTTTTTAAAATTGCAAATAAAGTATTCTACATAATATGCATTTATATTTTATTATAAGTATTATTATAGATTACTTCTGAAGCAACATTTTCATAATACATAAAATACCTTAAGGGCATTTTATACAATAAATAATTTATATGGATTTTTATTAATATATTTTAGGAGTTTGCCAAAATTTAAATTTGTAATGAATTATTTCGTACAAATAAATTCAGTTGGTTATATTTGATCGATCTTTCAAGGTTAAAACTTTAATTTAAAAATGCGGTTAATTTTTTCAACGGGTAAACTAAGAATTTAGATTAAATCGAAAAAATTTTACTGTTCAGTATTTGTTTTCAAATATTTCAGTACTAAATAAATTAACGGTGTAGACTCTATTTTCCACCCTTATAATAGGATAATACTCTTAAGTACACATACAACATACATTCATACTTATTATTACGAGAGTAAATTTAAATGCTCCAAAGCTCGAATTCCAACAAAGCTCCCGGAACAAATAGATTATTTGATTCAGTTATTTTTAGGAATGAACTTAGATTTATGGAACGAAAGAAAACGATTATTTACAAACGTGATCCATTGGAAAGGACAATCGCACATGTAGTTTATTTGCAAACAAAAAATATGGGAAATTAGAAATTAGGTTTCGTTGTATTTTTTTTATTACTAAGCGACAGACAAAAAAAATTTAAATTCTACCAATATCAAAATTTGATGCAACAGAGAGGAAGAATCAGAGAAATAATCATTTTTGAGGAGGGAAAATCGAAGTCGAGGCATTAACAGGGCTTATGACTTGTCATTGATTAGTTTAAGAGGCCAATAGTCACACTTTGTAAGATTAACTTTTTTGCCTGTATTTAAAAATCTTTAACACCCGAGTAAAAGCCCTCTGGCCTTTTATAGATAATACATGAAAAAAAAAATATTTCATCAACTCTCCCATCTGTTGATTTTAGTAGATTCAAGTTAAAGAACTGAATTCTTTATTGATAAGGGTGAAATTAACCTGGCTCGATCGTACAATATATTAATTCTGTTTAATGTTGAATGTCCTGGATGAACATATTTAGTTCTCCAGAACAAAAAAAGTGTACAAGTGTAGATTTCGTCTGAGGGAAGAGACCATTGCAGGAGGCGGCTGTCAGACATTGCATATATTCATATACTATTAAGCGTGTTGTCCAAATGTTTACAAACATTTTTTTTTTAATAATTGTTATTTTAAGTATTCTTGAATAATATTAAAAATAATAATAATAGTAAAAATAAATTTTATTCGATTAAAATGTCTAAATGGTGCTGAGCCAGTTCTGCCATATTTAATTTTGATATAACAATCTAGAGATAACTTACAAAATATGTATCACATATTCATATAAAATTTTGAGGGTAAAAACTTCCTTACATTTATACTTTTTATACTTCGGTGATGGTAAAAATGTATTTTAGTATTTAAATGTTGGTGCAGTGAGTGTCTTGACGAAGAGACGGGTACGTCTCGAAACCGGTAAATGTAAAAATTCAGTAAGTGGTTAAATATAAAAATTTAATTACATTTATTAAAATGTTTGACCACAAAGTTAGTGCTTTGAACATAAATAATATAAATAATTAACTTGTAAGGAGATAACGGGAAAAATGGCATTGAAATAAAATAATAATTGAATTATTTTTCGCATAAGTGGAGGTAAGATAAAATAAGTTATCTTATATTACGCCATTGTGGTGGTCTCATTATTTTCAGCCATCGCTTGAACAAGGGTGAATGGATCCACAGTGCAGTGGCTTGGAGAAGCGTGTTGTTGGAGCTTTTCAGGCGTTTCCATGGGCTGCAGGCTCTTTGGCAAAGTACGCCAGCGAAGGTATTTACCCGTCCAGTTGTAAACATTTCGGAGGCACTGCAGTACCTACGCAGTTTAAATAATTTCCTGTATGCATTGTTACAGGTGACTCTTAATTTATTCCACGCTGTTTGCGTATAATTGTTCCATAGCTCCGCTGCATACGTGGACGTCAGATAAGGTGTAAAGCAGATTTTCTTCCCTTCGTAACTGCACTGAAAGAAACGTCTTGCTAGCATGGAGGGCCTGGCATTGATGGCTCTTCTCTGTTTCTCTATGTCCTGACCATCTTTACAATTATCAGTCAGTATGTGCCCTAGATACTTGGCTTTTGAAGTTACCGTTAAACTGTTGTTGTTCAGGAATATAGGTGGTGATAGGTGCACGACTTCAGGAAATGACATTTTGTGTTTAAATACAAGTAGAGTAGATTTTTTTGTTGTTGTATTGTATGTAATATGCATGCGACCATTTTCCATTATGCTGTATCCTAACTCAACATAGGGTTTTTAGCTTTGTAGAGTTTATTTATTCATTCACCATTCGAATGGTGAATGTTACACAGTGTGTAAAGTGGCCACTTAAACCAGCCAATGACAGGTCATAAGCCCTGTAAATGCCTAGACTTCCAAATTTCTTCTCGAAAACTTTTTCCCTCTCTGTTGAAATAAATCTAAATTTATTTATTATCATTATATTACATGCACAAAATTATAATTTATACAAAGTTGCTTTGACTGCCTAACTAGGGTTATTTACTCCGTTCTGAGAAAAATATAAAAAAACAGAAATCAATATATAGAAACAGTTATAAAGATACAGGACAAAGTTAAAAACAAATTCAAAAATGGAGTTAAAACGTGGTAAAAAATGTAGTAAAAACATAGCAAAAATGTAGTAAAAACATAGTAAAAATGTAGTAACATAGTAAAAATGTAAAAAAACGAAGCAAAAACATAATAAAAACAAAGTAATAAATGTAGTGAAAACATAGTAAAAACCATTGAAAATATATAAATATGTCTATAAAAATATTTTGAAACACAGTAAAATGCGAAATAAAAACAGAATACATAGTAAGAAACATATTCAAAGTCATAGTAAAAAAATAAAAGTATGTGTACAGAAAAAAACATAGCACAATACCGAGTAGAAAAAGAAAAAAAAACACATTAAAAAATTAAGTAAAAGATGTAATAGAAAAAAAAAACATAAAGTTATAACAAATTAAAAAGTCATGCGGATCTTAAAATTTAAATCAGTAAAAAAACTTAAAACATATATGAACAATTTAAATTAAAACATGTGTTTGCCATCTAACAGCCACCATCAACCCCTCAGACTCTCTGCGACCAATTTCTCCAAGGAGTCAGCAACCTCTTCAGCTTGTGGAGTGTTTAGTTAGGAGTACGTTATTATTTTTTTAATATGGATATTTGTGCGAATAATTGCATAAATAAAAATGTAATAAATATTTTGCACGATGTTATAATCTGCAAGCGTTTTAAGATAACTTTATTTTAAAAATACATAAATATGAAATTTGTTGCAAGGTGTTTTGAAAGACATGTCCTCGGCGTTTCTATAAAAATTTCGAATAAATAATAAAACAGCTTGAATATTGAACTATTTTGCATTGAATGAGATTTTCAAGAGATGTAAAGTGACACTTAAGCTTAAGTCACTTTAATAACTCTTCTACGAAAGGTTGAATTTTGTCACAGTTTAGAATTCTCCGTGTGATGGGAAAAGTTTTTCCATACATTTTCGTTACTCTGCCAAAGTAAACTGGAACGAATAGGTTTTAAGTTTTAATCTCATAAATACCGGCTCATGGAAAGTCTCAATACATTATCAGTTCAACTTTGTATCAATTTGTGAGCATGTAATCACTCCCTCTTATAAGATGCTCTGTTTAAAACGTGTTTGATAAAATGTATAGATAATCTTTGAAGTACTTAGTGATTTTTGATATAAAGATTTTTTTTTGACTTTCTTTGAACTCATTTCCGGGTCTGGGCGGATGTTAAATACGAGTGTATTTGATTTAATTAGTATTTTCGAGTTTAAGTAGGTACCGCAAAAGGAAATGGGGTGGAGATTGGTCCACCAACTGTTTTAGATGGCTCATTTGTCGAGGTTCAGGGTTCGATTCTTGGCAAGGTTGACATGAAATGTGTTTTAGAAAGATTACTTAAAACTGCAACAGATGCGCACCAGGCGCACACGGTGACTATTATCATAGAAATTTTTTAGAAAAATGTGTTTTTTAAACGAGATATCTAAAACCTGTGATAGATTTATTTATTTATTTATTTGACACTTTATATACATATACAATAAATAAACATATAAGGGCGGGCATATTGCCTTAAGGCAATTTCTTCCTACCTACCCAAACCGTTCAGTTTGAGAAAATTATAAATACATGGACATATTTAATCTTACAATTTTATACAAAAATTAAAAGAAAAGATTAACAAAAATAAATATATAAATATAGAAAAAAAAAAGCACTATACTATGAAGAGAGGAGAGGGGATGGGAAGGAAAGAAGAAGGGTAAAAGAACAATTGAAATATTTAGACAGTGACATTTCAATCTTGGCTTAAATGTAAATAATGAAAGGGCGTCTCTAACATAAGTGGGTAGATTATTCCACAATCGAGCGGCTACTACTGTGAAAGAGGAGGCAAAAAAATTAGAGCGATGACAGGGTATTAAAAGGGTTCTCTCGTTACTAGAACGAAGAGATAGTCCGTGTTGTGAAAGAGGTTGGATGAGCTCTCTCAGATAAACAGGCGAAGTGGGATTATTTAAAATATTGTGAAGAAGTGATAGAATGTGAATGTGAAAATTCCACCTTCTCACACACATACATTCTTTTTTTACGATTTTTTTACGATTTTTTACGAATATTTCCACACTTCCTCTTTTCGAAATAGATGGTACAGAAATTCCATTCATGACTTCAGTCAAAAACTTAGGTATTATCATTCACAAACATTTAGAGTGGCATGATCAGGTTAACGAAGTTAGTCGTAAACTTTATAGCAGTTTGCACTTACTTAAAAGATTACAGAATTTCTTGCCAATTAATGTTAAGCAAACATTAGTCCAGAGCTTACTTCTTCCACTCCTTGACTACGCGGATGTATGTTATCCAGATGCTAACTCTGAATTACTTGATAAGTTAGAACGATTGCAGAATATTTGTATTCGTTATATCTTTAATCTTCGCAAATTTGACCACATAACCGAGTATCGCACGCAACTACACTGGCTCAGTATCAGGCATAGAAGAAACATTCACATTCTATCACTTCTTCACAATATTTTAAATAATCCCACTTCGCCTGTTTATCTGAGAGAGCTCATCCAACCTCTTTCACAACACGGACTATCTCTTCGTTCTAGTAACGAGAGAACCCTTTTAATACCCTGTCATCGCTCTAATTTTTTTGCCTCCTCTTTCACAGTAGTAGCCGCACGATTGTGGAATAATCTACCCACTAATGTTAGAGACGCCCCTTCTTTATTTACATTTAAGTCAAGATTGAAATGTCACTATCTAAATATTTAAATTGTTTCTTTATCCTTCTTCTTTTCTTCCCATCCTCTCTCCTCTCTTCATAGTAAAGTGTTATTTTTTTATACATATATATTTTTTTTTAATCTTCGCTTTTAATTTCTGTATAAAATTGTAAGATTCAATATTTCCATGTATTTATAATTTTCTCAAACTGAACGGTTTGGGTAGGTAGGAAGAAATTGCCTTAAGGCAATATTCCCGCCCTTATATGTATATTTATTGTATATGTATATAAAGTGTCAAATAAATAAAAATACATTTACACAAACACTCTAACATGTGTGTATTGTACGAGTATTTAATGTATTTATGTAGATATCTGTTATTGGTTTTATTCTCTGTATATTTTATTTGTCATATTTGTTTTACATATAAACTGTTGATATCCCTAATAAATAAAATATTTTTTAACAAAATTTAATAAAACCATATTTTACATTTTACGATGTCAGAGTTGTTTTTTTTCATTACATTACACAAATTGAGTGCTGTATTTCCAACTTTCCCGCAATAATAAAACTCGCTTTTTACAACAATTATAATTGAAAAATTTCAACAGAGATGAAGAACATTTAATTGAAAGTAATATAGAAGTCTTGGCATCAACAGGGCTTATGACCTGTCAATGGCTGGTTTAAGTGGCCACTTTACACACTGTGAAACATTCACCATTCTGCCCATATTTGAACATCTATGTTCCTTAAATTATTTCATATGTTGATGTTTGTGAAGTTAAATAGCTGAAACCTTTATTTATGCGGGTGAGATTCATCTAATTGAATTAGTGCACATACATACTAGGCAACGCTTGAAAATGTTATTTTTTTAATTTCTATACTTCTTCATGGACCAGGTGGATTTATCAACCATATTTTGAGTTATTCCAAATTTTTACAAATCAACACAAGATAATATAAACAGTTCCCCAGGGAGTTGAATCCAGTCCTTGTCTACAAAAATTTGGACAAACTCAAAATATTGTTAACAATTATAATGTTGCTAAATCTTAATTTAATTACAAGTCTAAATCTGAGCTTATTAATAAAAGTAGCATTTACCAAATTTCATACAAAAAAGTTTATATTGTACAAACAGCACGAAATGAAATAACTAGGCTAAACGAACATGACCGCGTTGTTGCCTAACCAATGAAAAATTCTCGAAATTCACGAATCATACAATGGAAAGTTACCACTCATTTTATAATCACACCCTAAAACTCCTGCATCAAGTACGTAATGTAACAAATACAGTAATATGAATAATCTTAATATAATAGAAATTCACAAAAAATAAAAATTGAGTTTTTCTACTGAAATTTATTGGTGGAACTGCATTTTAATTATAATAATAATAATATGGATATATTTTTATTTCAATTTTATTTATTTATTTTTTTACCAGTGATCGTGTTTCGTCGTAATTGACACTAGTCTGACGATGTCGATGACGAATTCTCAGAACAATTTATTTATTAGTACCAACTATTTTAGTTTCATATAACCCGTCGATGAGAATAGTGCTCTCCTGAAACTGTAGAAGTTTTCATGTGAAATAATAAAATTACAATAACAATGATAAAAAAGGTTTTACTTTTAAGTTATTTTTTATTTAATATTATTTAATTTTTTTACTACAGGCCGGGAGGCCCAATTACATTTGTGAATTACATTACAGAACAACCAGGCTTGAGAAAAATCACATTTTAATTTTTTGTGTTTTCACCGGGAATCGAACCCGGAACCTTCCGTGCGTGAGTCAAGCGTCTTGACCACTACACCACGGAGGCCGCCATTTATTTGAAAAAAAAATCGTTCTTATGATGTATCTAAATATTTAATTTTAAGGGCCATTTGAAACGAGATTAATGACTCACTATTAGAAAATCGGAATCAAGTTGGGGCAGATTGGGATTCAAACCACGGACCTTTGATCCGTGAGTCAGATACACTAGCCACTGGACCAATGTAATAACGAAATGTTCCGAAGTAAATGCCGATTTTATGAATAGTAAAATTTTGTCGTTAAAATATGCTTATTTGATACCTGGAAGCCAATTCATTAGTCAACTGAACTCACCCGAGATAAGTTTTTACGTCACATGCGGAGTAATTTCAAAATAGCAAAACTTAAAAATCATAGCGCTGATAATACGATACACAAAAAAAAAAGAAAAAACCACCGAACTTTTTCAACTGGTATAAATACAGAAAAAAAGGTTTAAATTTGTGGCAACAGAAAGAGAAAACACTTTTGAGAAGGGATTAAGGAAGTCTAGGCATTTACAGGGCTTATGATCTGTCATTGGCTGGTTTGAGTGGCCACTTCACACACTGTGTAACATTCACCATTCTCCCTATGTGAACATCCACATTTCCTCAACTCTTCCATCTGTTGACTTTTGTGATTTTTTTATTTTGAAATGGCCACTTAAAACAGCCAACGATAGGTCAAAAGCCCAGTAAATGCTTAAACTTCCTTTTTCCCTCCTCAAAAGTGTTTTACCTCTCTGTTGCAACAAATTTAAATATAATGACTCCCTTGGGGAGGAAATCCACCCAGTCTGCAAGCATTTGAACCAAAGTAGGGAATTAAATGCCGAACACTCTTCGAGTGGAACGAAAGACCTGTTGACAACTGTCAACAGGCCGGCTTCTCCTGAAGAGTTTTAAGTGGTTTTCTCTCCACATGAGCAAATGCTGATAAGTTCCTGATTGGCCCACATTGGAATATTCTTCTTGATCCCAACAGTTTAGCATAAATAAAGTAATATAATTGTAGAAAAATCCTCTTTTGAAATAAAAACCTTGTAAATAATATAAAAGGTAAAAAATAATTTAACTTCCATATAAAAAAAAAAACATTTAGACATACTAAAAACATCGTTGAAAAAAAAGTTTTCAGGCAAAAATTTATCAAAAGATGGAAAGCGTAGATATAAGGCTGCCTATGTATTTATCACAAAAAGGTAAATATTATCGTAAATTTTCAGAATTTTTGTACAATACAAAGTTCTGGGTTGTCACTTTTTTGCTCATTTACCGGAAAAGGAAGGCCATTGGGAAAGAACGAAGAATTTATTTATGTAAGGCATAGTATAGCTTACAGTTCCAAGAAAAATTACAGAAAGAGGACCCCTAATGTGTTTGGTAGGTACACATATGAAAATATTATGTAAAAATAACGTAATATAAATTTCCTTAGTAGATTTTTTCGTATGAAAATAACTCTAGAAAAATAAGAGCTGCTTTTTGTGTCTCATTTCCTGTTCAATATAAACATTAGATGTCTGTAGCGTTTATTTACGCATCAGTTCACTTAACAATCTGTGATAGTAGAGAGATAATCAATCCACGATTTTTATCGATTATTGCGAACCATTTTTGTAATGATGATATTTTTAAATTGACTTAATTAAAGATTTTTCTCATCATTTCTTTAAATCCTTTAAAATAAGTATGAGTATATTCATGTTTTTCATTTTTAAAATTGTTATTACTATTTTATTATTTTTTTACATCGGAGCATTTTTTTCATTCTTTATTTTAATTCTTAACTTTTCTTAACTTTATTTTAAATTTTTTTCTTCTCTTATTTGTACTTTAATTATTAACCTTAAATATAACTATATTATGGAAACTTCACTGGGCCATTAGAGTTAAGTTTAACTGTGTAAAATATAAACTCTGTACCTGTACTGTATGTTTCCTAAATAAAAGAAAAAAATAAATATAAATAATAATAATTACCTTTCCGCACCAAATGGTGCATAGGGCAATGAATAAGTATACAAATTACAGCGCATCTTGATCATTTTTGTAACACGAAGGTAAGATGATAAGTCTTAAGTCTCACGTGCCAGTCAAGGTACTATGAAATATCGTAAAGTAAAAACACATTTTTAGTTAAATATTTCATTTCAACCATGTCGGAAATCGAACCTGAGACCCCTTGCATGGGAGGAAAATGCGCTGACCACTGCACCACGAGGCCGACAATTTTATAAAATAAGGACTTAAATAAGTTCTCTCTGTTTGTTTTTAAAAAGTGATTTTTTTAACTAGTAAATATCATGTCATTGAAACTAGCGCATAAGAATACCATAGAAAAAGAATGACTCATCTTTTGAGGTTATCCACGAATCGAGCCATTTTTTGGCATCTTCATAAGCGCTGTTAGCTATGAGTCATCAATTAGAACATGTGGTAATTGAAAGGAACAGTGTCGAGTGAATATGGCGGGTGGGGTAGGATTTCCTGTTTGAGCGTTTTCAAGCATGTTTTGACTGGCCTTGCAACACGTGGTCGAGTGTTGTCATGCTGCAGAATTACTTTGTGGTGTCTCTTTTTGTTTACGCATTCAATGCTCAGCTTAAACGACTCAATTTTAGACGAGAGTGATCTCCCGCGATGGTTTTGTTGGGTTTGATGAGCTCATGTTACACTTCACCCAGCTGGTCATGGTGCAGAGCGGAGGTGATGATGATGTTCAGTGATGTTCCGACAGAGCAATCCTCCAGAATAATTATTTGTGCTTATAATAGAAACGAATGAATAATGTTTTCTTACACTTTTAACATAAGGCAATACTTATTCAACTTCATCGTGAAGCTCCATCATAAGGCTGAAGTGTGTTTTCTCATTAAGTTAAAAATGATGAATATCGTGCCAAATTTTTATTTTATTTATTTTAATATTTGAGTTTGTCAAAATGTTTTTAAACAGAATACTGGATTTTACCCCCTCGAGAGCCAAAAAGATTAACAAATTACAAAAGGGATGGAGAATACCTTAAATAATGGGAATATGGAAGTCTAGCTATTTACAGGGTTTATGACTTGTCACTGTGTAACATTCACAATTTTTCTTATGTTTGAACGTCCATATTTCTTCAATTTTTCCATTTGTTGATTTTATAAAATTAAAGAGCTGAAGAGCTGTTGTGAAAAGATTAATTTGACTAAATTATTTCATGTACTAGGCAACGCCTGAAAGCAATTGGATTAATTTTTAAACTTCTTCTTGGACCAGTTCGTTTATTACAATATTTGAGTTTGTCCAAATGCTTGTAGACAAAACGATAGATTTTACCCTCTCGGGAGTCATAAAGATTAACCAGCCAATGACAGGTCATAAGCCTTGTAGATGCCTAGACTTTCATATTCCCTTGTATAAGGTATTATCCATCTCTGTTGTAATTTGTTAATTTATTTAAACGCTTTGTAGGCTTTTACATATTTTACATACATATATACATACAAGTATAAAGACCGACATGTATTTTACACAGAAGAAAAAAAAAAAAAAAATTTTTATTTTATTTTTATTATTTAATTAACATGAACGGCAAATCTGCCTTTTACAAACATTGATAATGCTTACATATTTGGCTTAATTTTTTTTTTTATAAACATAAATTTCCTTATACCCAAAATTTATTAAAAAAAATTAAACCTAAAAATTATAGAAGATTTATATTTTAAAAATGAACCTCAAAATTAAACAGCATATTCAGTAGAAAGTTTAAATAATAAAACATTATACAGTAATACAACAAGAAAAT
Source organism: Micrasema longulum (assembly GCF_059751315.1). NCBI lineage: Eukaryota > Metazoa > Arthropoda > Insecta > Trichoptera > Brachycentridae > Micrasema > Micrasema longulum. The sequence goes on from NW_028279150.1 coordinate 407,630, forward strand.
CATAAGTACTGTTTCATACAGCTAGACAAAGTGCACAAAAAACTGTATATATTATGATATATAATGAATGAATTAATGAAATTATTTTTGTTGGTACTCTCTTTGAAAATAAAAACAGTAGTAATCGTTGGCAATGCAGATCCTAGGGAGAGTTAAAAATATTTTTGTTCTATTTTATTTATAATTGTTTTTAATAATAAATAAAATAATTATCGTTTCGTATTCCCTAATAGAAGAAGGAGCTAGTATTTTGAGAGGGAAATAGTTTTGATTTTACAACTGATGTTTGAATCAAGTACAAATTAAAAAAAACATATATATTACTTCTTAAAAAGCTTATCGTAGTCTGCGTCTTTTTACGGGATGTCTGTATTTTAGATTTTTTTTTAATTTGTTTATTTTTCCATACACATATTATTTACAAAGAAATATAATAACAAAAATACACTTTGGAAAAAAAAAAAACTTAAAATTAAGCCATAACACGAATTGGAAAAAATGCCCACAAAGACTATAGCGTCTGAACGTGGGCCATTCCTTTTTTAATTATTAAAAAGTTTATAGCACATATATATAGTATAACATGGACATGAAAAGAAAATAAAAGAAAAATAAAAGAAAACAAATGAAAAGAAAAATAAAAGAAAAACCAAATTAACATATGCTGAAATTACGAAAATATGATTTATTTGCAGTGTGCATTTATTTTTTAAATTTTTAAAAAAATAATGTGTCTATAACCCATTTTGCAACGTAGACAGTACAATTTTTTTTTTATCGATACTGCAAATAATCATTTTCTATGATGTGATATGTGATAGCTGCTGAATTGCCGATATGTACAGAAAAATAGATCCATATTATCCGCAGAAGCCGTATTTAGCAAGCAAATCGCCCTGTGAAAGCATAAATTCTGACTTGCATTTGTACGACTTCTAAGTACGTAAAGCAGTGCACGAGATCTCGCTGAATTATAGTTATTGGGAACGTACAAACTGATCTCTTTCATCGTTTTGAGTAGTCTATACATGCAGAAATCAGCTTTTACAAATGTTTCTCAAGAAAAATAAGACGAAGAGATTTGAGAGTTTTGTAATCTAGCATCCAAATGACATTTGTCTCATTAAATAAAACGTTTCGCCAAAAAATTTGCTCAACGTTATGACTCGATCTAATGAAAAATTAAGTTATCAAAACAAAAATTATAAAAATATCCACTGCATTGACGTGATTAAATTAGTTGTAATAGAGAACTTTTTTAAAAGGAGAAATTTCACTTCACCTCTTGTTTTCTTGAAATGCATAGATATAATTTGAGAGGAATATTCACCTTAGGAGTACGAGTGATAAATTATGTATGGCGGAAAATATGTATTAAAATTCCTTGTAAACTCTCTGAGTCCTTGATTAAATTCCCAAGGACAAATTATTACGATGAATGATGAACCTCCTGAAGCTTTATATAATTAAAGCAGAAATGAGTCACGATTACATCTTTTTTTAAATGTTTGCTTTAAAAATATCATTTATATAATTAATTATAATACGCTCTTTGATCCATAATTGGAAAGTAATTGTTTGCAAAAAAACTTTTTTTTTTTTTAAACACCAAATATCCGTTTTTTTCAATTCCGTTTCGATTTTATTTTTATCTATGAGTCCATACCAAAGGCTTTTTCATTTTAAGAGTAAACTCCTAAGCCTCTATTAAAAAAAAGTATTTAGCAGGAGGGAAAAAGAGAATGTGGAAGGAAGTTGACCACAACACCTAGACCAATTGAGAAAAACTTCCAAATTTTGGTCAAATTTGTTTTATTAGTTATAATGTGTTTTTAACCAACAACGTAGATTTTACACACATTCAGGCAAAAATATTGCGGTTTTTATACTTTCACTGGAATTTGTGTAAGACCTACATACGTAATTGGTTGGAAACACTTTTGAAATAATGAAACCGCTTTCAACAATTGTGGTTTGTTGCCTTTGTCCTAAATACCGCCAGTATAATGGATTTAATCTGGTACCTTTTTCTGTGCATTCTTTATTAACTTATAAAACATGTTGTAATGTTATCATAATTAAATATGTTTAATTACGTTTAAAATATTAAATAACTATTTAAACAAAAAGCTGTCAAATCGATTAACTACAAATTTGTCCTGAAAAGATATCACTTTAAGCAATATTTCCGCAAATAAACTTCAATATTTTACAAAAATATTAACAAACCAATAAATAATCCAAATTAAAACACTTGAATTCAACTTTTTAGACCTAGCCATCTGATTACGTATTTCTTGGGAACCTGTCGTGAGATTAAAGTTTTCACCCTGTTAACGCAGGGGGTGGGTGCTTCTGCCACGTATAGAGAGAATGCAGAATGCAATAAGGGGATGGTATCTCTAACTGCCGTGTACTTATCTCACAGTGCATTAGTGAGGAGACCCGTGCATTGGAGATTATGATCTATTAAATACGTGAAAGTATTCGATATTGACTGATCTAACGAGTGCCTCAGACCGCAATTAATATTACGTGCGTATTTAAGAAAAAATAATTTGACTCTCAGATATTTAAATAGAGATAGAAAACCTCTCTGAGAAAATAATATGGAAGTGTACACATTAAGATTGGAGTCCAAATTGATGAATAATACAGTGCTGATTGATTAAATTTTCAAATATTTTAACAATTCTGAGGTTGGACGTATAACATTTTTTTAAAGATTTAATTTTCACAGTTGCTTCTGCTCAGATTCTTTGGCCGGGTACTGGACAACTAATCTAAGCTTATCTACTGTGTAACATAAGTTTAAAATACCCATATTTTTCTATTCTGCCATCAGTTGGTTTAAATATTTTTTAATAACTTTTGTAGTTTAGTTTATTGGAAAATTTTGCAGCTATTATACGACAGTAAGTAGAGATATGTTGACAGTACTAGAGCCAATAAACAGATCACTGTTCATTAAATAATATAAAATACAGAAATATCAAGTTTGTTTAATGTGTTTACAGATAATTGGTATAATTCTTTATAAAAATTTGGTATAGTATCCGAAATACCTCAATTAAGGTATCCAAGATGGGAAACATAATCATGTATGTGCGACGTTTATATTAATGAGCACATATGTGCGTATGTGTTTGTTGGGGTGAAAGTGCTCGTGTGTGGGTGCGTTATTTAAAAGTGTATTTTAAAAGTGTATTTTAGGAGATAAAGTATATGAGAGGATATATATAAGGGATTGGCAGGAAGTTTATTGGTAAAATATGTATAAGCATTCAAAATTTTAAAAAAATTATTAAGTGTCCTATCTACCATCACTTTAAAAAGTTATTTTACTAACTGTTTAACATTTACTGTTTTTCTTCAATATTTCCGGCAACTAGTTTTTGTACATTTTTTTTCCTTGTACATAATTTTCAGTCATTATATGTTTTTACTTCCTACGAGGATCGTTTGACGGAAAACTAGCCTTCGATAGATGGCATTTTGTGACAACAAACGTTGGTTTTGACATCTGCAATCCAACACATGACGATTGTCGTGTTGCTTTTTACGGCTGCTGCAAGCAAGCAACTTGTGGGTTTTGCAAAAATTGAAAATGTCGAATATTTTGAAAAGCTCAAGCAAAATTACTTTTCGGAATGGATGAAAAATTTTAAAAGTCGTATTGAAAAGTGTGTTGCCCTAAAAGGGAACTTTGCTGAAATAAAAATGATAAAAACAACAGAAATCGTGCTTTTAATGACTTAAAATAGCTTTCCGTCAAACTACTCTGGTATAGAGGTAGTTTAAACTATGTTTTCCATTTCTACATTGACCAAAAGTTGAGTTTCACCACTAAACTTGTACATTATTTACAATGTTTAATCGTTTCATTTATTATTGTTTTGTCAAGAGGTTGTGTTAAAAAATTAAAAGTATTCTTATTTATACATAAAAATGGTTAATCAGGCACTACGCGCTATAACGCCCCATGTCTATCCGTAAATGGCCATGGGGTGCTTGTTGATCATATTCACAAAGTACGAAAAGGCGCATAACTTCAGACCCCCTGTAGTTCGCAATATGAAATGATATTAGGTATACCTATGTCCTCTTTTTACATATATGAGAACTCTTATTGTATAACAACACAATGTTCAAATTTATATAGGTTTTTTCTTGCAATTTTAAGACGGGTTTTTTATTTTTTATTTATTGAAATATACAATACAACACTTCTGCCAATTACAATGCACATTGATTATATCTAATGAGTAACTACAAAAACATAGTAAAAAAAGCACAATAGATTATTGAGGTCCATGAAAACATAAGTAAACAAAAACGAACAAGTCACTTATACACATTATGATACAAAGTTCAAAAGAAAAAGTAAAAAATTGGTAATCCCAGTAAGGAAAAAACCAACCTCTCTCGATAGGCTGTTCAACAGACCAATCATTCTCCTCACAGGCGTCATCAACTCTTAATTTGTCATGGATTCTGAAAGAACAAATAATGGTCTGTGTTGCCTAGCTCTTAAATAGTTGCTCGGTACATATAATTTTATGCGCTCCAAAATGATGGGATTGTAAATTAACCCATTTAGAATTTAAAAGGTTGTGGTCCTGTGATTAAGGCCGCGGACTCTAGTTCAGGAGGTTTAAAGTTTAAACCCCGCACTACGATAACTTTTTCTCATTTTCTTTTTAAAACGGTTTTTTACGGCTAAATGAAAAAAGTCCTCAAGTGGAAATATTTTAATAGGTAAACCATTCAAAGGCAATTTTTTTAAATTTGTCTAATACCTAGTACAGTAGGTAGTTGGATTACTATGACATAAATGGGGCCACACGCAATGGTTTCATCCCAAACAAGGCTAGGACCGTAAATGTAACTGGCGAAATATTTCATTTGCAATTTCTTCTTTAAGTTTTATTTAAATAAATATTTGTTGTTTTATTTCCTGCTGAAAAAAAATATATCATTAAGTGTATTTAAAATAAGATAAAAGCAGACTTTTTCCTGGCATCCATATTTAGAGATTTCAAAGGGAACAACTTAAGGTTTTGATATGACGCATAGAAAATATATTTTGTAAAACGTTCAATAAATCTCTTAGATTCTAGTTCAATACTATGTACATTGTACATATAAAAATAGGAAGGTTACATAAATTTATGTAATTTGTACTGAATTATATTGTACCTACAAATACTAAACATCATCATCATTCTCTTTTCACACCTAATGGTGCATTAGACACAGCATTGGTATACCAATTGAAGCATATCTTGATCATTTTTGTTACATGAAGGTATGATGATCAGTCTTACACTTTAGGTATCAGTACAGGGACTATGATATAATAGGATGGGGAAAAAGTAATTTGGTATTTGGTGTCCTTTTTTTCAACTTAGTAAATCTCGTTCATTATTGGTTACATCGGACTATACGATACGGCGTTGTAAAGATGTAAATATATACTACAAAAGTTTTTTTAACGGTATTGGGCATGGTCAGTTCAGTCGTAAACTATTAAGTGCCGAGTATGGAGATCTAAAAGAAATAAATTTAACATATTTTACATTTTTACTACCTGAAACGGAAAAACGCGTTGAAAGCGACCAAATAAAATGCGGTGTGTACGGGGCCAATACTCTTTTAGTTCGTGCTGCACGAGGAAAATGATGCATCACAGAAGATGAAGACTCTGGAAGACCTGTCGTCGAAAATGTCGCGATAGACCGTCATGTTAGCAATCGTAGCATTGCTTGGCAGCTGAATATCGATCATAAATCCATTTTTAATCATTTACTGAAGGCTGGATTTTTTAAAAAAAGCTTGATGTTTGGGTGCCACACGAACTGAGGCAAAAAAACATCATGGACCAAATTGTACAAATTGCGAATCACTGCTGAACCGCCATAAAATCGACCCATTTCTGAAGCAGATAGTGACTGGTGTTGAAAAATGGGTCACTTAGGACAATGTCAAGCGGATAATCAATGATATTAAAATGTGAAAATAAATAAAAAAAGTGCAAGAGTAAAAAAAAATATTTCATGGCATGGATCTCCCAGCAAAAAATACAATATAACTACATATGTAATGTGTATTTTTATCATAAAACAAATAAAAACACGTTTTTTTTTTCAACCGAGCGGTTTCATAGTTATACAAGCTTCTTTATCAAGGTAAACTTGACTAATGAATTCTATCATATTTAATTTTATCAATGTTTATTAAATAATAACACACGGAAGTTTTTTTTTGTATTGTAACGATGGGAAGCGCCATGCGAGATGGATACGACCTTTTGAACTAGACTGGAGTGAACTAAAGGAAATATTGTTAATTTAAATATTAAAAAAAAAATTCTTATTATGAATCACTTTTTTAATTTCCCGCATTTATAAGTTCTCTAATTTGAATATTTTATTTTCAACGCGAAAAACTTTAAATCCAGTGTCTTCATTGAATTTTTAAAAAATACATTTTTTTATTAATAAAGTCCTTTGAAGGAAATGTATAAATTATTTAACTATCACGTTACTTTACAGTAGGTGTAGGACGAGAGGATAAAATGCCAAAACACACTTTAAAAAAAACACGCTTACCGAATGTTCCTGTAGATTATGATGCTGTCTAGATATTTAGAAAATCAAGGACCTACCTGAAAAAAGGAAAAAAATAGTGATAAGTAAAATATCTAAAAAACTTGACTAAAGCGAATATCGAAAAATTTACAGAGCACTTAAATGTTTAATGTTCCATAATTATGTGTTAGTATCTGTAGGAGAAGCAGGTAAGCAAGCATTTTTTGTTTAAGTTAGTATGCAAACTTAAATATTTTATTTCAAAATTTTCCATCACGCACACATAAACAAAGGCTATTAAAAATTTGAATGAACTGTACCGTACCCACTTGGGATTGGGAATATGAAAAGGATATCACTTGATCATTTTGGTATGTAATATGTGTTTTTAATAGTTATAATAAATATACGGATCATGGTTATAAGTTTGATTTATCTGTTTAGAAGTGCATGTAATGTTACTGACTTTATCTCCCTTAGTTCTAGATTAACCAATTCCTCCATTATTGAAAGCGTTTCATTTATTTATTTTATTTGTGTAAGTTTTTTGGTTTATACATTGTGATGTTTTTAGTTATAAAGATGTTTATTTATTTATTTACAAGTTATTTGTTTACATTTGTTACATTTTTTATAACAAGCTCAACCTGCTTTATTTCTTTGTTCATATGAATATGTGCCCTAAAAAAATGTTAAAATGATTATATAAGCCCGAAATTGAGTTTATTTAGGTCACAATTTGTTGCAAAAGAAATATGAAAGTCTAGGCGTTTATTGGGCTTACGACCTGTCATTAGCTGTTTTAAGTGGCCACATTACACCCTGTGCAACATTCACCATTTTGCCATGTTTGAACATCCACGTTTCCTTATATCTTCTATCTGTTGACTTTTGTAAAGTAAAAGAGCTGAAACCTTTATCATGTTGGTGAGATTCATCTGGCTGAACCAATTCACCTACAAGGCAACGGCTGAAAGCAATTTTCCAATTTTTGTATTTCTTCACCATTAGTTAGTTAATCCAACATTGTTTTTAGTATGTCCAAATGTTTGCAGACAGGCTAAATTTCCTTCCCAGGGAGTTATTTGGATCTAAATTTAAAGATAAAAACAAAAAAAATATTTAAAAAAACCCAAAAATTCAACTCAATATCTTGATAAAAAAACTAATCACTTTTGTAATGTAGAGAATAATGTTTGGAACAATTTTTCTAAAAAAAACCGTACAGGAAAACACGTTTTTATTAGTTTTAGAGACACTTTGTGACTTTAGCGACAATTCAATAAAATGTGTAAAAACGCGATAAAGACTTATTCATCAATTATATTGAAAGATTTACCTTAACATAAATATGTTACCTAGGAAAATTGGAAAACACAATAGTAAATGTGTGAATGCTTCTACGTTGTTTGATTAGAGTACCTATACTAAGATAAAAATCTATTTTTACTCATTATTATACCTCTTAGATGTAATTATTAACATGATTTTTTTTAGCAATTTTAACTAATTAAACACCACCAAATATTTGCAAATATTTTTTTATTTGAAAATTTATTTATCAACCCTTACGGATTATAACATTCATTAAAAAAAAAAAAAACTTTTCATTTTCTATTGTTGATAATAATATTTATTACATCTTTTAGAGTCTTTTGTTCAATTTTGTCTGCTAGTTTATTGTATTATTTTAGTCTCTGGTTTATAAGTCTCAACTTTTTTTGTCTCGTTTAAGAATATTGTACATGATATATTGTTTTGATATTCTCGTATTGTGTTCATGTTTACTACAATTTTTTTCGAGTTTTAGTTCTTCGTCTACAATAATATCAGTGGCTATTTTATTTAAACATTTTATGGATTCTAGTTAAAAGAGTTTAGTTACATTTAATTGTATGGTTTTTTTATAGAGTTCTTAAGTTGCTGTTAAATACCAACTTTAATATTTTATTTTGCTGTCTTTGTAGTCTGTTTATGTCATTATGATTTCTTGTTCCCTAAAATAGTTGAAAAACACATATTTAAGTTTTAACATAGGCTTTATACATTAGAAAATGTTCTGTTTTGAACATGTTTGATTTTGTTCAGCGAGTTATATTTTCTTTTAGTATATTTAAACCATTTTTTGTTAAGAGCAGCTAAAAATTTGATAAATAGGTATTCGAAGATTGTTTTTCTGTCGCTCTCAAGCAAATACCGATAATCCAGAGAGAAAACACGTTTCTATAAATAAAATTGAAACAGCGTTTCTTCTTAAAGTGATTAGTCTTATGCTGCAAGTGCCATAACAGCTTGCCCACCACATACCACACACCGTATCTGAAAACATAAGTCTACTTGGCGGATTCCACGTACACGAAAAAATTGCTCGTTACCGAACGAAAAAAAATGTTCGAAGAAGCTGAAATCTAGTCACCTTAGCATCTTTGTGTTAAAAGAAGGTTATCCAGAAGTACATAATATGAACTTCATTGGATTAAGACAAAGAGTGAATTCTTTACTTACTGGTATAAAATTAATTGGAGATTATCGATTTGTAAAAATTATTATAAATCTTTTTAAAAGCATTGAAATTTTTTTTGGAAGCCACTAGATCTGTTTGCCCGACAAGATCAACAACAGGGCCATAACAAGAAGCGAGAAGCTTCATTATGTATTTGTAGAGAAGGAGAAAGGGACAAGACCACGGGATGTATTCAGAAGATTGATTAGAATATCCGCAGCAAGAGGAGGGAATCAACAATATGAAAAAAAAAAAAATAAGCATCAAGCAACTGGAACTGCATAGTCCAATAATCAGAGATAATTTAAGAAAACTTTAAGCGGCGTTGGATTGAAAAAAAAGGAAGGTAATCCTTCTTGAAGAAGAAGATTTCCATCGCGATTGCCAAGCATCAAGATGATAATTTAGTCATTTTTTTATATTTGATTGAGATATTCCTTTAGTTGGGAGTAAACGGACGCCACTAATAACGGAGAAAAAAATTGGAAATTTACGCATCGTCGCTGAACCTCCAAATCCAAAAAGGACAAGTTCGTTAGAACCGAGAGTGCATCCTTCGAGCTCTTATGTTCTAGCAAGAACTAGGAAGGTTGTCTTTCTCCACTTAAAAAAACTCACCTAAAATATTGCAATTTACATCAGTGTGCCCAACAGTTGGCTGCATATCACACAATGTCTTAAGACTCAAAAGACAACCCTCGTTGACTCTGGACATGCGTCCACTTATGTGGAAAGCCATCTTTCCTTATTTTTTCTAGCATTGGAAGCATAAGACAATTTTTTTAAAAGAATTACGCCAAGGTTTGAAACTAATGAAATAATAGGCGTAGAGGAAACGAAGTCTGTATGCAAAAACAGAGTGATAAGGGGTTATATCTTCTTTATCTACCTCTACGGGGAAACAGCGTGATGGGTTTGTTTGTGTGTTAATTGTTTGATTATAACTTCAAAATTTTTTTTATAAATAAAAATATTTATTTTACTTTGTTTTTTTCTGGAATGTCTGATGCATTTCGATTAATCTCATAAGAAAATTTTATTATTTTTTATTAATTTAAAATACTATGACAACAAGTTAATTAGAGTAGACGCTTCTTAAAATTGTTTGAAAATGTCGCTATAAAAACAATTTTAAATAAATTTTCAACAAAATGAAAGAAGCAACCTTTTTATATTGTTTGAGATGAGTATTTTTGTTTAATGAACAGGTTAAAAGACAGGCACGGGTTTATGAAGAAATATTTTTTAATGTAAAAAGCTTTTTTATTAGGCTGGTTTAAAAATACAAATTACCCGTACACTGGTAAAAGGGGAAACGAATGTATATAATAAGCGAAATTTTCTTTCAACCCTAATAATTCTGTCTCAAAATTTGGTCGCTTAACTAACGATATGACTTGTTTTTTTAAATAATAATTATTAAAAATTCAGGTAAGTTATTTAAGGATATATTTACCATAACGTATACTTAAAAAAAACATTGTAATAATGTTGTTGTGACTATCAAACTAGGGTTAATAACCCTGAGACAGTAAAAAATTATAATTTTAAATAAATAAAAAGTCGTTTATGTTAATACGCATGAGTATACAAGTGAAAATAATTTTTTTTTTAAAAATGTAGAAACTGAAGAATTAAGAAAACAATTGAAACCCAATTCAAAGAAATAAAATAAAATAGCTTTTACCAATTTGATACAAAAATCTTGGCAGATTGAGAAATCTAATTACAGATATAGCTTTTATATTTCAACTAAGTTAATTTTGCTTCACTGAATATAACTTAGTTGAACGTAATGAAAAGTTCTAGAGTCCGTTCCAGTAAATGAAATACCTATATAACCTTTGGAATAAGAGAAACGGATGCAATTAGAAGCTTTAGCAAACCTCTGGTATTGGTAGAACTAACGTAGCTACACTTCAGATTTCCGTTTCGTTCTTATAAAATATTAATTAAGAAATTTCTCGTACTCAAAAAGTGCTGTCGAGAACAACTTTTTGCTGGGCAATATTATTTAAAACTTATTCAATACATGCAATTATTTCATCCCAGGAAGGTTCATATTGAATTAATGAAGTTAGTAATATATTTTAGGCCCAAAACTTTTCCTGGCCAATTTATTTAGGTCAATTTTTTATGTAATTTACTAAACAATACTTTTTTAAAAACAAGATATGAAAAAAATTCCGCACCATAAAAAACAATGAATAAACCCAGCATTAAAAAAGCTTCTTACTTCATTAACAATATTAAGTGGCTATAAGACTTTTGAAAATAAAATAGGATAAATTAATCTGGTTGCGGTCCCGTGGCTAGTGTCTCAGACTCACGACTCGAATCTCACTCTACCCCAACTTGATTCCTTTTTTCTCATAGTGACTTCTTTACAATTCTTTGAAAATGGCCGTCAAAATGTAATATTTGGGTAAATCATAAAAACACAAATATTTATTTAACGAATAAAAAAAAAACAATCATTAGTCAAGTATACCTTGCTGGGGAAGCTTGTGTAGCCTCGAAACCAGTTGGTATTTTATTTTTTAAAACGTGGTTAAAATCAAAGTTGTTGTTTTTATTACAATAAATAACCACAAAGCGCTAAAAAAAATACAAACTCCGTTATTTTTCGAAATAATTATTTATAAATTACAATTGTAAAAGATTATTTTTATTATATATACAAACTATTCTCTAGCTAATCACTAATTGGAAATTCCTCTGTTTTTCCATCGTTTAAAATAATATTAACCCCTTGTTCTCTTCTCCCTTGACAGTAAACATTTGTTCTGGTGCAAAATAACTCATGTCTCTTGTATAATTTGCAAAGAAGTTATTATTCCTATTTTGAAATATAACAATTCCTTAATCTGTGTTCATTGAAAAAACGTGGAACGGAGATGGACCTCATATACATTTTCAGAATAGTTAATGCCGTAAGTGATGTCCCATTCTATGGCAATCAATTTATTCTCACGTTCCCAACCATGTCAGCTGAAGTCAACATCTGCTATTTATTAAATCTTTTAGGAGCAATTTTTGTTTTTATGCCCCAATGTCCAGAATGTGTAGAAAAGTCAAATCGTCACAAAATTTAGAATTCTTTGGGATAGATCTTCCGGTTTTTTGTAGATCTTTTTGCCATTAGAAAAGTGTGGGATAAAATAAAATGGCACGAGTCAGCTCAAAGTCTTTATGTTGATTGTATTAATAAATATATTTTTTACAATTTATTTTTTATCCTTGTTTGTTTTTGTTAGTAAGTTTTTTATCAAATATATTTGTGATTTGATTTCCCATCTCAAAAATTTTTTTCCTCTCTGTTGTAACAAATTTAGATCGGAATAACTCCTTAAGGAGGAAATTCAGCCTATCTGAAAACATTTGAACATACTCAAAACATTGTTGAATCTACTAATTGGTAAAAAAAGAAGTATAAAAATTGGAGAATTGTTTTCAGGCGTTGCCTAGTAGTTGATTTGGTTCAACCGGAATAATCTCATTCACATGATAAAGGTTTTAACTCCTTTACTTCTCAAAAGTAAAATATCAATACCCTTAAAACTCTCTTTCGTTCTCTTGTTTGCCCGCACCTAGAGTATTACTCTGTTATCTGGTCTCCATTTTATGATGTTCACACCAAAAATATTGATTGAGTTCAACATCGATTTAAAAAAAATAGGCTCAAGGTTGGGCTTATCCAAATACCAATTTTTATATAATGAGTTGGAAACTAGTTTAAATATATATTCTCTTTAAAACCGTCGAAATAAATCTGACCTTCTAGTCCTATTTAAAATTCTCAACTCACTCTTTGATGCGCCTGAACTACTGAGCTCTAAATATCACTAGAAACCTTAGATAAAACTTACTCTTTCATACCGATAACTATAGAATTAACTATGGTTTTCATCCCCCTATGCCCAGAATTCTTAGGTCTGCCAAAAAACAGACAGGTCTTGATTTCTTTGATAACATGTTGTCTTCTTTCATACGATCGTTGAATCAAATTCAATTATAAACACCTCTCTTCCGCTTCCACTCCCACCAAGTCTACTATATACCATTGTGTCTTTCTACGATCTTTTATAGTAATTTTCCATGTATACATATTTAAAAATGCCCGTTAGGCGTTAATATAAATAAACAAATACAATTATAATAATAAAAATACTTTATAGTTTTATTCAATTTTTATTTATAATTATTTTATAAATTTTTTATCAGTTTTAAAATAATTATAAATAAAAGTGGAATAAAACTATAAAGTATTTTTATTATTATAATTAAAATGCAGTTCCACCAAGAAATGTCAGTAGAAAAACTCAAAAAAATAAATACAAGTTGACTGATGGAAGAGTTGAGAAACTATGGGTATTTAAACATAGACAGAATGGTGAATGTTACACAAGTTGTAAAGCGGCCACTTAAACCAGCCAATGACAAGTCATAAGGCATGTAAATGCCTAGACTTCCATATTTCCTTCTCAATTTGTTTTTCCCTCTCTGTTGCAACAAATTTAGATCCGAATAACTCCTTAGAGAGGAAATCCAGCCAGTTTGCAAACCTTTGGACATACTCAAAACATTGTCGAGTTTTTCATTTACATTTGTAAATGTATCGTGTTAGAACCATAACGACTTTTTAAATTGCAATTCCTTGACGGTAAAAAATTCTACCACTTTTAAAACATATAAACAGTAAAATAAAAGAAGATATTTTTTTAGCTATTTAATATAATTCAAAAAGAAAAAGTTTACGAATTCGGTTAAATTTATGTTTTATAAATTATTTGCTATTTTGATGATGACGCATCGTAATAAACCAAATATTCTATTTTTTTGTTCAAAACTTATGTTCTCGTTCATCTTTCATTTTCGCCAGTCAGATTTATTGCGTGTGATTTTTATTTATCAGCAAACAACTTCTTATCCTCAATAAAATTTTCGAAGGAAGGAAAATACAATTTAAGAAACGATTCGCCCCGGGAAACGTTGTTTCAGAGATAAATGTCCACCATTGGAAAATAATAAAACACATTAAATAAGAAAGTGGATAATATTAAAGTTAACCCACCGTTCAGTGAATAAAGATTCAGTGGAGTTTTTGTGAACATGTCAAATAGATTTAGAAAAAAACAATTGTATTATTTAAATAATTATGAATATTCTGGAGAAATGTTATCGTAAAAAAAATTGCCAAAAACATGAAAGGAATGAAAAACAAAAACGCGACATGTTTGGTCTTGGCAAAAATTGTGACGTCATGATTCGTGACGATGTTTTATTTAAATTTAAATGGTAAAAGAAAGTTCCAAATTTAAACGAATCGTGACGTATTAGAGGCATGGCTAATGCAATGAACCGTTTTCGACGGAATTAAAAAATATTGTTTATTGCTAGTAATAAGTGCAAAAAGTGTCTCGGACTCACGGACCAAAGGTCTGTGGTTCGAATCATACTCTACTCCAACTTGATTCCATTTTCTAATAGTGAGTTATTTACAACTCGTTGAAAATGGCCCTCAAAATTAAATATTTAGGTAAATCATAAGAACGCAAATATTTATTTAAAAAAAAAAGTATGTTCAAATGCTTGCAGACTGGCTGGATTTCCTCCCTAGAGAGTAAGACATTGGCATAATGGTGAATGTTACACACTGTGTAAAGTGGCCATTTAAACCAGCCAATGACAGGTCATAAGCCCTGTAAATACCTAGACTTTCATATTCCCTTCTCAAAAATGTTTTTCTTCTCTGTTGCAACAAATTTAAATTTTAATTTAAAACTTCATGTTTTTTTAAAAAAATATTTTAGACATCAAAGTGAAAGGAGTCTAAAAAAATGCATTTTGGATCACATTGAACGTAAAAATTATTTAAAAAAATATTCCATACTACTTTTGGCCCTTAACCGAGGTTTTAAGTTCAAAAGTGTCTTGAACATTTTGTTTATTAATTGTATTGATAATTTTTTTTTTTTTTAAAGATATAACTTAATCACACTAGAAATTTGAACACATTTTGAAACTACTGGAATGCAAAAAGTTTAGACTCGGCGGAACTGATTCCGTTGAGCGCGTGGCTAATATTGACAAAAACAATGCCCCATTAAAACAATGCTAACCATTTATTACAAAGCAAAGTGCAACTCTCACCCTTAGATTTTTATTTAATAAGGTTTAATGCAAATTATAAAGTTAAATTTTACCGATTTTCTTAATTAAATATGAAATTACAGCCGCTTTAACGTAAAAAATTTACTCTTCCGAAAACGTCAAGCTCTGGTTAAGGGCCAAAAGTAGTATCAAATATATTTTTAAATATTGTTTACATTCCGAGAAATCAAAAAGGCAACTTTTCAGACCCTTTTTATTTCAAAATTCCGAAAAAAAAATATCGGTCAACCCTTATAATATACATACACCTATATTTATTGACATTAAATGCATTCTTATATAAGAGATATATCAGTCATTCACACCAACTGGACAAATCTGTACCGTCAGACAGCAAAGGGTTAAGGTAAATTGATAAATCCTGGCGATCGCACTGTCAAAGATCAAACCTTTATATGATTTATACCGTCAGGAAAAATCCAGCCTTTCGGCAGATTATTGTTGTTTTCGCAAATTTAGTTTGTAAATGCCTTTTGAAAGAAATGTTTAAAAAACTGTCAGTTAATATTTGTAAATATCCTCTTAGGTACTGATTTTTTTATACCTACCGGTTTCGAGACATACCCGTCTCTTCGTCAGAACATTAATTACACTAACGTGCAAATTCCAATATTCACATACACAACAATAGATGCACAAAAATATGAAACCAACGTGCCAATAGGACAAACGCTATTAGAAGAGATAAGTTAAGGCATCCAAATTATAATCAGTGCACGTTGGTGTAAGCTTCTCTATGGCTGCCGGTTTCAAGTCGTATCTGTATCTTCGTCAGGAAATTAATAACACTAACATGCAAATCTCAACCAAATAATGGATCTATAAATAATAACTTGTGACTATTGTTATAGTTGTGTGATTTTGTCGTAATTAAAATGTGTTTATAGAAACAGATATTAAAAAAAATATATTTTCGTTTAAATGATTTATTTTATTTTATTAACATACACCGCAAAATTGCCAAACTTATTATATGAACATTTTTGGTTAAATTATTTTTAAAAAACATGCATTTTGTTTTACCCAAGATTTAGAAACAAAAATTAATTAAAAAAATATACAACACACTTAGTAAAAGTTTAAAACAATTAATAAATAAATGTAAAAATAAAATTTAATGATATAATATTTTAAATGATAAATATAACAAATTACAACAGGGATGGAGAATACCTTAAAGAAGGTTATATGGAAGTCTAGGCATTTACAGGACTTATGATCTGTCATCGGCTGGTTTAAGTGGCCATTTTACACACTGTCTAACATTCACCATTTTGCCTATGTTTGAACATCCAAATTTTTTAAATTCTTCCATTTGTTGATTTTAGTAAAGTTAAAGAGCTGAAACCTTTATTGTTGTGAAAAAATTCATCTGACTGAATTATTTCGCATACTAGGCAACGCCTTAAAACAATTTTTCAATTTTAAAATTCTTCTTGGACCAGTTGGTTTCATTACAATATTTCTATTCTTTATTATTATTTTTTAATTTTTTTCATTATTTCATTCAATTCAGAAGGATGAATCTCTTCACAACAATAAAGGTTTCTGCTCTTTAATTTCACTTAAATCAACAAATTGAAGAATCGAAGAAATATGGATGTTCAAACATAGGCAAAATGGTAAAGGTTACTCAATGTGTAAAGTGGACAATTAAACAAGCCAATGACAGGTTATAAGTCATGTAAATGCCCAGACTTCCATATTCCTTTATTTAAGGTATTTTCCATCCCTGTTGTAATTTGTTAATTCTAATGACTCCCGAGGGGGTGAAATCCAGTCTTTTGTCTACAAACATTTGGATAAACTCAAATATTGTGATACATATATAACTTTATGGTTTATATAGCTCCATTATAGTAGATTCACTTGAGATAAATTTCTTAAATATATTCATTTTAAACAACATATTCCAGCTGCTTTATGTAATTATAACCAATTGTTATCTTTAGTAAATTTAAAAAAAACTTTCCGATAGAAGAATCCTAACTGACCTCACTGACTATATAAAGTGATCAATTCGTTCATTGACTGTCCAGATTTGCTGGAGTTGGTGTGTTTCCGTGTACCCGGTCGACATACCCGCCACAGATCTCCTTTTTGTTCTGCAAGTTCTAGGACCAACTATCACATGCACTCGCCTATCCCTAGGCTCCACATATATGGTAATCAGTATGAGGACACGGTTGATATATTTGGTTCTGGACTTGATAGTTCCAAACCGAGTCTGATTAGTTTTTTCGCTTGCAATATAATTCTTAAACTTTTATTTATATTTTGAAATGTGTTTCCTTTTTGATTTTTAAAAAATTTTTCGTTATGTATTTATAAATGTATTTTCTTTCATATTTATGTTCACTATATGCTTAAGGCAATTCATGCCGTTTATGTAAAAATAAATAAATACAAAAATAAATAAAACATCATGCTACAAAACCAAAACGAAAACTAACCAAACTAATCCTACGGTTATCTATGTAAAGCAAGTAAATTATAGAAATTGAAAGAATTACTAAAAAATATATTCTTTTTGACATCCCACCTTACCGCCTTCTAAATTAAAAGAATGTATTTCACTTTTCTTTATGTTTAAAAATGTTTTTCTTATTTGTTTTTTTATATTAATGCATATATTTCGTTAATATTTTTGGTTGCTTATGTGTATTTACCTACTTGTTACTATTGTTATAGTTATGCAATTTTGTCATTTTTTGCTTTGTATTTATATTTAAGAGTAATTTATGCCGGTTATGTAAAAATATATTACAAGAAAATCATAAAGTAACTGCTTCATATAATAATTATACTAAAGGTTTAATTATCACGTATGTATATATGAAAGGCAATTTATGGCGTTTATCTAAAAATAAAGAAATAAATATTGTTAAAGCGATGAAACCGATAATAAGTTATTCTAAATTTGTAGATTTTAACATTACTTGCCTTTTATTTCTACAAGAAATTATAATTAACTTCAATCAACAATTTTCACTTACAAAACGGAATCCACTTGAGTTAGTTTGTTTTCAACACTCTCAAGCTGTAATAGCCTCGAGGTTTTAGAAAGTCATCCAGTTAATTAAATACTATAAGTGGGTGCAAATCAGAACTTATATTAATGGGATGATAATAATTTCCGTGAAGGTGTGAAATTCAGGGCAATGGTATATTTTGCCTACCCAAGTCAAAACTCCCAAAGCCATAAACTACACAGATTAGGGGATAATTAAATGCCAATACGGACCCAAACTATTAACCCTCCGATTAATTTCCTGTGCGTAAATACTAGCCGGCCTGGACACCGCATTGTGGTCACTGAATGGGATTTTGCATACAAAGCCAACCGGGTTCGCAAGAACAACAAACTTTATGAATAATGTGGATTCACAAAAAAAATATTGACAACATTTTATTTTGTTAACCTCGTGCTGTATTGATCAGCGCGTTTGTCTACCATCTAAGAGGTGTCAGGTTCGATTCCCGACATTTTTTTTCTTCATAAATAGAGTATACCTCCCCCCTCCCCCACCCCGATGGGAGTGTTTGGAGTAAGTGTGCGAGGATTTAAACTGGGCCTCATATACCGAGTTGAAGAGGGCTGCAAAGAAAAGTGACCAGTTGAAAACAAGATGCAGGACTTTGCTGCAAACCAATCCCCAAAATTGAGACTGCACAGAAGATAAAACCAAATAGTCGCGTTCTTATGATTTACCTAAATATTTTAATTTCGGGGGCCATTTTCAACGAGTTGCAAAAAACTGTCTCAGCCTCGTGATGTAATAGTCAGCGCGTTTGCCTGCCATGCAAGAGGTCTCGGTATCGATTCCCGACATGATTGCTTTGAAATATTTATTTTCAAATGGGTGTTTTCACACCAGAATATTTTATAGGACTGATCATCTTACCTTAATGTAACAAAAATAATCAAGATTCGCCACGATTGGTGTAACAATGCAGTGTCCTATGCACCATAAGGTGTGGAAAGGGAATGATGATCGTGATGATGTAAATAACTCACTATTAGAAAATGGGAATCAAGTTGTGGTACAGTGGGATTTGAACCTCAGAACTATAGTCCGTGAATCCGTGACACTAGCAACGGGATCTCAACTCGATTTGAAAACATTGATGTATATGTGTGTATACTATATTTTTGTCGATTTGTTATCCTTACGAGGGCAGATGTATCTCTGGGAACTCGACCACAATTATTATATACATTAAACGTTGTGAAAAGTAGATAAGGTACTATATTCTATGTATTATAACGTATCTGTGGGGTTCATAATCCACCAAAAAAAGAAACAAAGAGTTACAGCCGATAAAGCAAATCATTATTATTATATTTCATACAATACAACATATTCTGCAAGACTACAAGATTGCGCATAAAATGTGCGTCTACTTAAGAGCAATATCTTGCAGTCCATTTACGCCATGTAGATATGAAAACCAAAGGAATGTGGTCTATTAAGAGACCACAGGGTGTGGTAACGCCTAGTGATCCCAAGCAAGTCAGCCCAAAGAGTCAGCTCAACCAAGTCAGCTCAACGCAGTCACATAATTCCAGTTTGTAGTCCAACTCGTGTTTTGCATATAAATACACATTGAAACACAAATATCGTGTTTTCTGTCTACCTCAAACTGATTTAAACGATTCAATAAACAACAACCTATATCCTTCCTTTCCTTTTTTGTACTTTTATTGATAACCTTACATGATATAATTATTATATAATATGGAAACTTCACTGGTCCATGAGAGTCAAGTCTAACCGTGTAAAATGTAAAACTATGTAACCGTACTGTAGGTTTCCTGAATAAAAGAAAATAAAAAAAAAAACTATTTTTACTATCCAACAGAATCCAAATTGACATGAAATTTTAACAATTTCTATATTCTCACGAAAATGCGAACGCACTTAATGAAATATAAATCCAGTATTTTGTAAGGGATGCAAATACATTTTGTAGATTTGTCAGATGCTAAATGATATCGGTAAATCTCTAAAATATTGTAAAATCTAACTTTTTGCAGATGATGAACTTAGTTTACATATCAGGAGATAATTATGATACAGTGATAAATAAAATAAATTACAATTTAAGAAAAAAATCAAAATGGTTAAAAGTAAAAAAATTGAAATTAAATACATCCAAAACTAAATATATGAATATTGGGAGAAAAATAATACCGCAGGGTTACAATATCAATATTCATAATTTAATTATTTATTATGTGGACAAAATAAAGTATCTTGGATAGATATTTAAATTTTTAAAAAACATACTCAATATGTTACAATTAAAATTTCATTTATAGGACGATTACGAAATGTAATAGATTTAAGAAGAAGTATTTTTATATATAAAACAATAATATGTCCACACATAAATTACTGTTCTTCCATTTTTTTATGTAATGAAGAAGAAATTCAAAATATACAAATTCTTCGAAATAAGGCAACGAGGATTATACTCAAAAGAAATATCTGTTCTAATGTAGAAATAATGCACAAAAAATTGGCTTGCTCACAGTAAAGCAACAAATTAAAAATAATGTGGCAATTTTTATACATAAACTAATTAAGAGGATGAATAAAATAAAAACAACAATAACATTTAACCAACAATGTCATACACATGAAACAAGGGGTAAAAAAAAGAACTCAAAAACTGATTATGATCATATCATATAAATACTTAAATAAAACAAAATGTTTGTTAGTTTTGTCTGTAATTTTATTGAAAGTAGTTTTTTACGCAGTCAGTAGTTGGCAAGCGATTAGATTCTAACCTGTTTAGCGAAATAGTTGTTGCGAAATACGTCACATGGAGCGGGACGGATAAAGGCGTATTGGATAGGTGTGAAGGGGGCGGATTAACATACAAGGAGAATTGAATGAAAATAAGATCCACGAAATCTGTTTATCACGGTTCATGTATTTTGGAAGGCATTATCTGTACAAACGGAGAGATAATTTCAACAGACGTAGATTGTACATTAGTCACATAATAGGCTAACTGAGAATTAGCATTCATGACTGTGATGTAACGTGGAACGAGAGGATTATATATATAAATACATACAAGTACAAGCGTTTATACATGTATCAATGAAGACGGATACCTTTTCGAAAATGGAATAGAAAAGTCTCGGCAGCGACGAAGTTCAGTGATTTAAAAAATATTTATTTATGTTTTTGAAAAATCGTTTACAAAATAAGTGTAAAATTACAAATGTTTTGTATATACAAAATTGATAATTCAATTCAATTCAATTTATTTATTTAAATATAACATATACATAACAAACATACATTTAATACGTACATATTATAAAAAAAGAAAAAAATACATGAAAGAGATTCATGTCAAAGTAGTAGGAGAATCCTGCTCCGGAAAACCCCTTCGGATATATGAAACAGATCAATATCCAGAGCGATGTTGTTCAGCATAGCGGTAACTCTTCCAACAGGCATAACCATCAGCAGGTTGGTCCTGTATATCGGAATATGAAACAATCTATGCTGACGCTGTCTTAAGTAATTATCAGGAACATACAAACCAATGCTCATCATAATCTCAGGATTATCGACAATACCGCGCAACAATCGATACAAATGTGTAGTCTCTAAACTGTTGAAGCCAAGCATACCCTGGAGAAACTCAGTCGAATAGAGCCAAGGATAATTCCCGCACTCTCTCATGTAGAGATATCTCAGAAACTTTTTTTGGATTTTCTCTATTATAAGAGAGTACTTTAGTTCATGTGGCCCCCAAATCATCGAGCCACTCTCGAGTCTACTTCGCACCAAGGAGTTGTAAAGAGTTCTCAGTACGCGGGTATTTTCAAAAACCCTGGCAGTACGCAGAACGAATCCTAACATCTTCAATGCATTACCACTGATTGTCTCTATGTGTTCATGAAATGTCAGGGTACTCACAAATTTAACGCCCAGATCCTTAACATTTGATGTTCGTATCAGATTCTGGAAATTCATTTTGTAGCGAAAAAATAGAGTTTTTTGGGCCCTAGTGAAAGTCGTGACCGAACAATTGGAAACATTAAACCTAAGTTTGTTACGCCTTCCCCATTCACATTTATTAGATATATCCACTTGGAGAAGACGAAAATCATCCAAAGTTGTCACCTTTAAGAACAATTTTAAGTCATCCGCAAATAACAGAAAACGCGAGTTCAAAATTACATTTTTAATATTATTAATAAAAATATAGAACAACATTGGACCCAGGTTAGAGCTTTGCGGGACGTCCGAGAAAGTATAGAAACTTTCTGACGCATCTCTTTACTTGAGTGAAAACTCGTGTTTAGAGATGAAACTTAAAATATTAGAAATCAAATACTGATTTGAGTCTACTCTTGAGAATGTGCCCTAACAAGGCGAAAATGCCCTAATAAGGCGAAATAATTGTCACGACATTTTTTATATTTGCAAAAAATAAAACAAAGTTTTCAGTATACTCGAATCAGTGTTTGATTTATAATACAATAAGTTTAAATATGAAGTTTTACAAAATAAACACCAAATCAATAAATAAATTTAGAGATGGAGTTAGTTTTACATTTATTTTTATACGTGTATATTGATTTAAAAAAAAAAAGGAATAACCCTCTAAGCCTCTATTGTAGAGGCTTGTCAGCAGGTAGGAAAACAAGGATATGAAAAATACACCATAACACCCAGAATAACAGAAAAAAAATCTTTGCTGGATTTTTCTTTACAACTGGCGGGAATCGAACCCGCAACGCCAATTTCACAGTTGGCCGTCTAACCAACTGCGCTACAGCGCCAGCCGTATGTATGCATTTTATTTGCATTTCATTTTTACTACCTAAAACATGTTCCTTAAAATTAGATATTATATTCTAAAAGACACAATTTTTTATTGTATGGAGTTCAGGATAAGGTGAGTCTCACGTGTTTTCTTAATTAAGATTTGATTTTTAAATATTTGATATGGATTTTAAGATTTCTTTACGATTATTAAATTTTTTTTTCACAACATATGAATAATGATTTAAAAATAGTTGTATTGCATATGTGTAAAGTTAAATTATTTGTAAATCCAGGGTTTCTAGAATATCCTTAGTTAATGGGTTTTTTTATTTGAAAGTTTTTACTGAAGATGTTTTTTTAAATGTCATTGATTGAAAGTATACCTAGTTTAAAAAAAAAACAATTTATAAGTAAAGATCTTAGCTTCTTCAATATAATTTTAGAGATTCTTTTTATTTTTTATATTTTATTTTTATGTATCGTATTAGAGTAAGAATACAAACACTATATTACAAATACATTTGAAATGAAAATGAAATAATTGTACAAATAATAGAATTTCCATTAACAAATTAAACTTAATAATCTCTCGTTAAAACGTGTTGATTCTCTTATTGGCATTATCCAGAGATCCCCATTAAATTAATTGATTTAGATTTATAGCGGTTTGATAAGGAAGTGTTAATAAAAAAGCCAATATCCGGCTGGGACGGGAAATGCGGATACAACAAGGCTATTGGATTGCCAAACAACCGGATCAAGTTTAATTTGTAAAGAAAATGGCCTATACTTTTCAAAGTTTCCTTTTTAAATACGGGCATCAGTTTTATTGTTTTTTAAAAAGATATAACAATATATTTTATGACGCAATAAATTGAATGCATTTTTGTCCCGACTGTGTTGTGTTGTATTTTTAAAATTTATTTAAACACTTTATGATAGCAGAAGGGACCATCTGTAATTTTCAAAAATGTGCAGGAGATCTGAAATACGACTCAATTTTAAGACTTCAATCCCCAAACCAAAATATTTTAGTGTTGTTTTTCAATAATAAATTACCATTCTTAATTATCGTGGTTTTTTTTTCTGTGTATTTACTGAAATATTGACTAGAACGTTTGAAAATTAAAAAACAGAAAAAATACAGATGGTCCCTTTTGCCATCTGACTACCAATTTTTGCATAAGGGTTTATTGCCTAAAGGCAATTTTTTTGTACTTACCCAAACCGTTCAATTGAAGAAAATCAGTGTTATATGAACATTTTGTTGGTTTGTTAAAATATTTTCACTATACAACGAAATATTGACAAACTTATATATTTTTTGAAGAATATAAATTGACTTAATATCTAAATTTTATCATAAAGAGAAGAGGGAGTGAAGAGGGAAGGAACGAGAGAGGAGAAAGGAAAAACTAAAGTATTCAGGAAGTGACATTTCATATGTGATTTGAAAGTAAAAAAAGGGGCGTCTTCAGAAACGCATGTCAACATTAGTAAGGAGATCATTCCATAATCAAGCAGCTACTACTGTTATAGAAGAGGTAAAAAAATAGAGCGGTGAATGGGTATTGAAAAGATTTTCTTGTAACTAGAACAAAGAGGTAGCCCACGCTGTGATAAATCATTGTAAACTCAAGACAGGATCTGTTTTTTTTTGGTTTTCAGATTAGTTTTTCTTGATTTAACTAATCAATAACGTAGACATGACTATCACACGAACGATGTTTTATAAATAAAAAAAAACTAGAATAAAAATCTTTTTGGATTAAACTCATGGAATAATTGGATGGGCAAGAGCCTATTATAATCATAATGAGTCTTTAGAAACCGTCCAAAAACTAATTATTAAAATTATACTTCATAAAAATTCAACTTTTCCCTCCAACCAATTATGTCAGGAAGCCAAACTTTTGAAGCTACAAGAAATCTATTGCCTGCAATGTCTAAAATATATTTTTATTCGCCAACAATTATTCTTTAAAATTTTTAATAGATGGTCGAAGATAAAATAGTTTATTTGAAATCCCTTGTTGTAAATCTAGACTCGGGCAAACACACCCATTTTTTTAGCCCCAAAACTGTTCAATGCATTTAATAAGGACAATATTCTAAATATGAACATTTCGAATTTGTTCAGATTTAAATTTTTGTGAAAATTATTGACAAAAAATGCAGATTTAAATGGCTATTTTTTATGAATAGCAAATTATACTTTTATTATAATTTTCTCATTTTTGCTGACGGAAATTGTGTTCTTATATAAGCACTTATTAAAAAAAAATCGTATCTATCGTATTCTTCCAGTAGCCTTTATTGAAATTTAAAATAAAATGTATACCCAGGCCATGCCTTTGCGAAGTTTTTTTTGTGTTTGTGCAATAGTGTATTTTGTATTTACAACTTATGGATACCTGTTGTAAAATGCAAAGAAAAAATTACAACAAATAAAAAAAAAACTGATTACAGAAACATGGGTTTTCTACACCGTTAAAAATTACTTCTCCTCGCCTGTTTTGGGCTCAATTATGTCTCAAAACTTAAATCACTTGGTCAATTGCTACAACTGATAATTATTCATATTTTGTTTT
Source organism: Micrasema longulum (assembly GCF_059751315.1). NCBI lineage: Eukaryota > Metazoa > Arthropoda > Insecta > Trichoptera > Brachycentridae > Micrasema > Micrasema longulum. The sequence goes on from NW_028279150.1 coordinate 433,290, forward strand.
AAGGTAGGGTGAGTGCTATAGTAATTGATCACTCTTAATGCAATTGTTAAAAATACGTAAACGAAAGAATTAACCTCCACCAAAAAATAAAGGAAACGTGTCCAAAATGATTCTTTAGATAAGGGAAAATTTACATTTAATATACATAAAAAATTAAATTATTTTTATAATTTGACTAGTTTTAAAATATGTTATCATTTTTCTACTCATCACAATTCATCGGATTATGTTATTATTCAACATGTTATTTCCATATTGATTTTAGTTTAACCCTACCAAAAGATCATTTTGCCCTACTGCGTTTACAAAATGATCCCTTGAGGATCATTTCATAGGATCATTCAGAAGTTATTGTAACTAATAAAAAAACTAAAATATTAGTAAACTGACGTATGAATAATTAAGGAAATAGGTATTTTTTTATAATATTGTTTGTGCAATATAAAGAATGTGCTGTATTACAACTTTATATAATGTTTAAAAATTACTTTCCTTAGATCAGACAGGTGAAAACTATATTTTTTTAGGCACTCTCGTTCTCAATGCATGCGTCTCTCCGCCATTACTGTCAAATGTTTAAAACGTTGTTATTTAATTAACATAAACGGCACATCTGTCTTTTATAAAAAATTATAACACTTGCACATTTTGGCTTACTTCATATATTTTTTTTTAAAACATAAATTTCCCTTTACCCAAGATTTATAAAAAAAATAAATCTAAAAACAATATCAAATATTCAAAAGGAAGTATTCAAAATTCAAGAATAAATGTAAAAAATAAATAAAATAATAAAATATTTTAAAGTAATATAACAAGAAAATCATAAGTACTGTTTCATACAGTTGGGCAAAGTAAACAAAAAATTGTATATATTATGAAATGCATAAATAAATAAAATTACCATTGACCATCTTTGAAAAAGTTCAAAAGGTTTGTTAATACCCTAAATTATTTTTTTATTTTTGAAGCACATTTTTCTTTTTTTCCATAGTAATAAGAGTTTTTGTATGTTTATTGAATTTAAGAGATAAGATTTTGTATATATATTAGAACTTAACTATAAGCACCTGCTGAAGAACTGCATTAGTTCAGTAGTACTTGATAATTTAAATGTTAATTTTTGTATGCTTTTGATAAATAAATAAATAAAAATATTTAAAAAAACAAAATAAATCAGATACGGGGGAATATCTTTTGCCGAGATCATGAAGTCTGTTCAATACGGCATTACAAGTATACACTGTCCGTGAGTTGTTGCTATAAAACGGTGGTACCTGTCTAGTCATTCTTCCAGGCACCCTGAAGTTGATGAGAGATAACAGTTCAAGGCAATTTTATATTGAATTGACAATTTTGAATAAATTTAAAAAGTCTATAATTTTTCTTCTATCGTTAAATTTTAGCAAATTTTTAAATAACAATGTTTTTAGTAAAAAAATGTAATTTAAAAATTCACGACTGATTCTCATTCAAAAGTTTTTTAATAATCTAATTGTTTACAGCAATAAACAAAAACTGGCATTAGTAGTTTCGCTAAAATTTCAAGGAATTGTTTTACCTCGAGGGATCATTTTGTAAACTCTTACTCTTTTTTAGCGTGTTCATTTTTAAATGAACGCATTACGTTTAGTTATTTTTGAAAATTAGATTTCGAGTGTCTAATCATCATAACACCCACCCTACATCAAACACTTCGACCAAATATTTAAGTTATAAATGTACGTAGAACAGAGAAGAGAAGAGGAGAGGAGCGTAAGGATTTCCGTATTTCTAAAAAATGATATTTTATTTTGTTTTTCCCCCCTTCTGTACCCATAATTATTATAAATGTTCATTCGGTAATTGGTCTTATTTTAAATATTATTTTTTTCGCAATTTTTTATATTTTTATATTTTTAATATTTTTATTTAAAGACTGATTTCTACAGTCAATAGATAAGTACGTTTTACCACTAAGAGTCATAAATCTTTGCAATGTTAAATTTGAACAATTATTTGGTTGTATCCATGAGAAAGAAAAACTACGTTTGGCAGTAGGAAAATTGTAGTAATTCTCAGATATGAGGATTATTTTCTAAACTCTACACCCGAAGGCATTCACAGATGGTGCCAACATACAAAGAAAATCAAAGCATTCTGGCTTGACACTGTTTCCTCGTGACATACTGTAGGAAATATATCGTAAATACAAGTCACATTGATATGGGGGAATTTGTTGGCTGTTTGTAGACGTACCGTGAAGTTAAATATCAAACGAAGCAATTTTAGATGGGCTGACGGGGGATACAGAAACTTTGTCTGGAGAGCTTTTATATTATTCCCTATTGCATTTTACTTCTAAACACATACAATGTTTAACATACATGTAAAACGAGAGTTTTAGATGAGCTATATTTTTATTACCTGAGAAATTTTTTAGGAACTTTCCTTTAAATTTTATTAAATTTCCTCTTTATGATTTTTGAGAGAACATTATCATATGCATCTAAAATGTACACCATCAACTGGCAGTCCCAAAATTCATACAGGTTTTCAATAAAAAAATACTTTTTTATTGAATCATTAATTATACAGCATAGCCTTATGTATGTAACAGCATATCTGATAAATGGTTTTCATGGCTTACTGGCTCTCTTCTGTTAAAATTTTGCATGACTATCTTGCATAAATGTGACTGAATTACGTTGATGCAACGATTAATTTTCTTCTTCAAGGCGCAGGTGGTCGTGGACTTGCTGGCATAAACCTTAGACATCAAAAAACCTCAAAAAAGTCCAACGGCGTTATATTGCATGATCTGGGCGGTTGACGTGAAATATTGGTTATAAGGATTGTTGAAACCGCAATATTTTGCATTGTTCCTGAGGCATAAGACTGTTCACTTTACTTTCGGGTAGCAGATGCCCGAAATATGCTGCATTCGGTTGACGAATGCAGTGCCTAATGGACTAGTGGGCGAGGAAAGAGGAAAGATGATTATGAATTTAATGACATTAAAGTAACCGCGTTTTACAATGTCATCTTAATTGAAAGTTTATTGACGGAGTGGGGTGGACGGCAAAAAGTGTGACAAGTTATTGGCGAGACGTAAATTGATTTTCACAATATCACACGAATTAAATTACCAACGACAAAATAATATTGACAAGGGTCTTTGGTTCCTGTTCGTGACATGATTAATGGATATTCATATTTTTAGGCGCTAAACCAAAAAAAAGGCTGCTTTTTCCCAGAATACAAATTTAACCGTGACTTCAATGCTTAATTTTTTCCAAGAAAAAAAAAAAAATTCACATTAATTATCTTAATTATTTCCTTTACTGTACCCAGTGATGCATAAGGTACTGCTGCGGAAAATCAAATACAGAGTATTTTGATTTTTTTATGTACCATTAAACGTCAGGAGGCCCAATTACAGTGATGAATTACATCACAAAACACCCTTCAGAAAGAAGCACAATTAATATTTGTGTTGATAGAGGAAAAAAAACGCGGAACCTTCCATGCGTAAGTCAAATGTCTTAGCCATTACACCACGGAAACCGCCTGTTACACAAGATGGTCAGTTCTAAGTCTTATGTTCCAGTCCAGAAACAATAAAATATTGCATGTAAATAATGATTTCTGAAATACAAAACCACACTCACGAAGGATGGGACACCAACAATAAAATAAAATACTTAAACTCATTAAAATAACATTATATCCATTCATTAGTTAACCCATAGAAAATTTGTCGATAATGATCCTTAAGATAAAAATAACTTCATTTAATTTACTTACATATAACTTTGAATTATGTATCCTTACCTCTGTTCTGTATAAATACATTTAACTTTTTAATAAAGATACCAGTCTCGAAGATGTCGCGAAAGCGATGAAACCGGTCACTGGATATTCCAAATTTGTGGATTAAAGTATCACTCGTGTTTTATTTATATAATAAATTACAATGAACTTCTATCAAGAATTTTCACTTACAAACTTAAATGTTTCAATATTTTATTTTCACTACGCTAAAAATCGAAAGCAGGACCTCAAGTGTAGTAAACAAACGTGTCAACTAGAATACAACGTAGCGGACTAACCTACACTCGATTTCATTATTCAGCATTTTTACCTTAGAGTAAAAAAGTATTTGCCAAACAATTAAATGTAAAACAATAAGGTGAAAAGAGTTGCAAAGCAAAAAAACCTTATTCTCCATTTCGAAAATAAGAATTATTCATAAAATTTTTTTGGCGTTGCTGCTCTGTTATACAAAAAATGTATTAAAACAGTCCTACTAATAATATAAGTAGACTAAATGTATGTATTTTTTTCTTTACGAAGTTATAAATATGTTTATTGTACTTAAAAAGGACAAGGTGAGTGCTGATAGTGGGATGATCCCCATAAATGTATTTTTAACGTGTGATTGAAAATCGCAACCGATACCACACCAGACTCCTCATACAATTTACACCTATCTTGGAACGGGTATACCTACATAGATAGATGAAACAATGACAATTCATAATCCCTCTCAATGTCTAGATTTACATATATTCTTCTTAAAAATATTTATCCATAACCTGTCGCAACAAATAAAGACGTAGAAAAAATTATCATTAGAATAATTCTTATTTTTTAAATGGATAATTATGTTTTTTTTCTGGGCAACCCTTTTTGCCTCATTGTTTAACATTTTATTCATCAGCAATTAGCTCCAGGTTCCAGACTCTAAAAAAAGCTACGTTTTTGTGTGAAAATGCGTCATTTTAGTATAATTAAGAATAATATATGAACGTAGTGATGCAGACAGCAGCCAGCCATAGAAATGAATCTGAGATAATAGCACTTTTGTGAAAAGGGTGAATAATCAAATGTACACAACATTTGGAATATTTTTGACTTTGACAAATGATAAACAATTAATACATAAGTTTTTTTAAATATTACAAAAAACCTTATTATCTATTTGAACCGTTTTAATAATTTTTAAAGTATCGTAAGATTTTTGTAGTGTTGGGTGTTTTCTGCAAATTGAAAAATGCGGTTTTTTATCAATTTTATTTTCAGGAGGTGATTGTCACAGTTTTTTGTACAAAAGCAGTATGGCTGTTTTTAGCAGAACATACAATTGACCTTACTGCACTCGATGACATCAATATTGCTTTTTTTAAAAATTGTAAACTGGACTGTGTTTTCTGCATAACTACGTTCATATGAAAATAAAATCTTCCTCTATATAAATAATTTTATTAAGAAAATTGGTTTGTAATAAATAACTTACGTAAACAGAAAAAATATAAGAGATCGCTTCATATGATACATTTTTGTTATAATTCAACATTTCAATGTTAGCTTCTCATTCAATCTGATCTTTAAATATTTTTGTTCTGTCCTTTTCACGTGAAAAATACTTATACAACTTATGCTAAGACCAAATTAATAGTCTTAACTCTTGTGTGGCTGTGATGTCACACTAGTCGACATAGGACACAAGACTTAATATATCTCTCTTATGTTTTAAAATTATGAATTTGTATTTTTTGTAATCTTCAAATGGACATTTTCACACCTGATTTGTAAAGTAAAACTTGTATAACTTTTATTTATTTATTATCATTATATTACATACACAAAATTATAATTTATGTAAAGTTGCTTTGACTGTCTAACTAGGGCTATTTACCCCGTTCTAAAACAGTCAAAAAAATATAAAAAACAGTAATCAATTTATAGAAACAGTTATAAAGATACAGGACAAAGTGAAAAACAAAGTAAAAAATGGAGTAAAAACATGGTAAAAAATGAAGTAAAAACATAGTAAAATTGTAGTAAAAACATAGTAAAATTGTAGTAAAAACATAGTAAAAATGTAGTAAAAACATAGTAAAAAATATAGTAAAAAAAAACGTAGCAAAAAAAATAAATTATTAAAACAAAGTAATAAATGCAGTAAAAACATAAAAACAGAATACATAGTAAGAAACATATTTAAAGTCATAATAAAAAAATGAATGTATGTTGTACAGCAAAAAACGTATTTAAAGAAAGAAAAAAAAACAGCATATTAAAGAATAAAGTAAAAGATGTGATAAAAATTTAAAAAAATAAATACATAGTTAAAACAAGTTAAAAAGTCATGAGGATCTTAAAAATTAAATCAGCAAAAAAATTAAATCAGCAAAAAACCAAAAATATATATTAAACTATACTAAATGTTAATACAAAAAATACTAATCCTTGCTATGCGAAGAATTAATATCCGCTAATTAAACAAAACATCTATATAGATGCTTTGTACAAGAGAGCACGAATATAAAAGTCATAACAAGAAAGACAGAGATGCTGTTCTGCGGCGGGTGTCGTCAAAAACAGATTTAGTCTTCAGTCGGTTGATGGCAATGATGGGGGACGCACGCGCGTAGCATGAGCGGCGTATTTGTGATTTTTAATTTAATTTGATATAACGGAGCCAAATTATATGTTTATTTGCATACATTGTGGAAAAGGAATTATAAAACAGTATGTTTCTATGTTTTTCATTTTTTTCAAATGTCTGAACTTTAGAATATTCCGTCTTTTACTAGTGGTAACACGATGTTACATCACCGCGCGCAAAGGGATTATTTACCACAGTATTTTAATAGTTAAAGTTGAATACAGCTAGGTACCTACGTAATATTATAATACAATATAAATCATTCGATAATTTAAACAAAAGAGGATGTCCATATGTTTTTTATTTTATTAACAAGACCTGTGTTAAGGAAATCTATGTCGTTAACATTTAGGTATGTATCTAATGTATTAACGAGGGATGATATAAACTTAAGGCATGTCTTTGCCGCAGGCTAATCATATTTCGCTATTTACGATAGAAATTACAGCGTTATTATAATACATCAAACATAAGCTCAAATCAATAATCTATTTTGAACGTGAAACATTGAAAATATATGTTGTGTGATTCAGACCGCACGACTGTAGTAAAAGCTTGAAAGTTCTAATATGGAGTTATGGTGATTGTTATTAATTATATCCCTTGGAACAAACCAAAAAATTACACCGCTTTTTTATTAGTAGAAAGAGATGATAGCAAGCCATTTTACTGAATGACTAGACAGGTGCCACCGTTTTGTGGCGACAATTTACGGACAGTGTATACTTGTGATGCAGTATTGAACAGACTTCATGAGCTCGGCAATAGTTATTCCCACGTATCTGATATATTTAGTGTCGGGTATTGTTCACACAGAACAAACCTTTAGAACTTTTTCAAAGATGGTGAATGGTAATTATATTTTTTTATTTCTCACTTGATATACATAAACAGTTTAAATACTCAAACATAAGGGTATATTGCCTAAAAGCAATTTTTTCTTACTCATTCAAATCGTTCAATTGAAAAAATCAGTGGTTTATGAACATATTGATGGAATATTGTGATATTTTCATTATAAAACAAAATATTGATAAACGTATATTTGATAAACGTATAAACGTATAAAAATTGACTAAATATCTACATTATATTATGAGGAGAGGGGTGGGTTAAAGAGGAAAGGTAAGAGGGAAGAGAGGAAAATAACACAAATATTCAGGAAGTCATATTTTATACGTGATTTGAATGTTAATAATGTAGGGGTCTCTGACATTAGTTTTTAGAAAATGAAAATCCAAATAAAATTTGATGTGTCGCAAATTATCTGTTTTTTTTATCGTTTTTATAAACCGTAAGACGACAGATAAAATCAAGCGTTTTTTTGGGTTTTTGGATGTTTCTAGCTCCAATAAGAAACAATTTACCGAAAAAGCAAAAAAATAGAGACATGTCGATAGTAAATATCTGTAGTGTGTAAAAAAATCATTGCTCTAATCTTTAGTCCCACATTCCAGGAATAAAATACAGGACTACGTTTTTGTATGGAAAAGAGTAAAACCGCTCTTACTTTTAAAGCAAAGTTAGTGTTACATTTATAACGTATCAGAAAGTAAAATTCATTGCGGTCGCTAGTATTAATTTTATTTGTAAGTGCAGTAACAAAATACATTCGTGAAGGGGATCACTAAATTTTTTTGATCAATTTTCAAAACTTTCCATGGGTTCACATTGTATAATTCTGATTTTTTAATTAAAAATAACATAAGAATGACGTGAACAATATATTTATAAAGAGAATAATAAATTGATATCAACCTCTATCTATTTACAAAATTAATTTATAAATATTTTATGTATCCAGAAAAAATGTCAAAGGATCGTTTCAATAAAATGTTTTTGTTCAAATTAAACCTTTCAATGTAAAAAGCTTGTCATTTGATCTGAGCTCTTATAAATATTGATCTGATTTATTTTTTTAGTTCATATTATATTTGTTTATGAAATAATATTTACATTGATTTTCATAACCATATACTCATAAATAAATGTACATTATTAGAAAAAATAAAACATCTTTATTTGAATAACTTTGACTAAATGTTATTAAAACAGCTTATCGACTTTTCTATATCTACCGGTTTCGAGACGTACCTGTCTCATCGTCAAGACACCAATTCTCCCACGAATTAATCACCCTTTACCTATTTAACTCACGCCCCTCCTTCATTCCCTCCCTATATTTTTTCTCTATTTCTCCCACAACATAAAATATTTTCATAACCTAATCAGGGCATGTGAGGGTTACTTATAAAAATGCATGTTAGTTGGTTTAATATTTTTGTGCAACAACTATGGTGAAGGTGTAAAATAGTGGGTTTTACATGTTGGTTTAATTGGTGTCCTGACGAAGAGACGGGTACGTATCGAAACCGGTACACACAGAAAAGTAATAAATTAGTACATATAAATATTTGATTACTGAGGACAAAGTTAATGCTTTAAATGTAAATAAGATTAACAAATTTTAGTCCCATTTTTATACTGAAAAGTTTAAAAATATATATATATTAATATACAAAACGTATTTAAGACCGATAGCCACCTACGGAACAGAGGCAAAGGCAGACACTTCCAAGACAACATCTTGGCCAAAAAGTTCTGACATGCGAACTCTGCAATCCAAAACCGGAAACACATTGCGTGACCGCATGAGGAACATTGATATTTGGAGCACGTGCAGTATGGAAGATATTGTAAGATGGAGAAGACAACAAAGGCGGCACTGGAATGAACATGTCCACAGAATGGCAGAGGACAGACTTCCACGTATTGCACTTCAAGAGAAACCCGAAAGAAGGAGACTCCCAGGCAGACCCCCGAAGAGGTGGCGCGATTGCTGGCAGTCAGCTTCTCAAGAGGAAACTGCGGCACAAACAAATTCACGAGATCTATAGAAAGGGTGAGAAAGAAGAAGAAACTTATTTAAAATTAAACAACCAAAGAGCCACATCAATATTAATATATTCAAAATTATTTATACAACATTATTTTAGATCTTGAATTTATCCAGAAACGCTTTGTAAAAAGGTCAAGATGAAAATTTTAAAAATTGAATCGTTCAATTCAATTAATTTCTAGTTTTACCGGTAATGATTAAGGACTAATGTGTTAGTGGTATAATTATTAACAATATTTTAAGTATCACCGAATTTTTTGTAAACAAGGACTGGATTCAACTCCCCGGGGAGCTCCCGGGGAGTTGCCTCAAAACCGGTCGATGTATAACTCTAAAGTTAATGTGGTTTATTAACATTATTACAACAGAGTTAAAGAACATTAAAGAGAAGTTAATATATATAAATCTAAGGATCTACAGGGCTTATGACCTGTCATTGGCTGGTTTAAGTGGCCACTTTACACACTGTGTAACATTCACCATTCTGGCCGTATTTGAACATCTATATTCCCTCAATTCTTTCATCTGTTGATGTTTGTGAAGTGAAAGAACTGAAACCTTTATTTATGCGGGTCCTTTACTGTTTTTAATATACATTTAATATTATTATATATACATGCTCCTTTCATAGATGTCACTAAAACGATAAAACCTGTGGATTTAAGTATCACTCGTCTTGTTTTAATGTAAATGTTAATATAAGTATAAAAAATTCAATAAGTTTAAGCAAGGTGCTGAATATGGATCAATTGACCCAAGGCCGGTTGTTATAATTTAAAATGGAAAAAATAATGTGTATTTAGTCCGAATCCATACAAAACTTCTACGTGCTTTAGTCAAGTTTTCAAAGATAAAACCGTTTTCTAGAAATTTACGTCGGAATGTAAATTTTTACAGGTCAAATAAATCCCCAGTGGTATTGTAATGGCGGAAGCACACGTGGACTTTGAGTGAAAAGATTTGAATATAACGGTGTGCACGAACCATAATCTATGGCTTCACAGTTTCTTAACTTCGCGACTAGATATATTTTCTTGTAGGGTTTTCAGACTGCGGAACCACTGGCATTTTCCGAACCCCTTAAATCATTGCATAAAGCTTCTCACATGTGAACTAACAGCATGTATCTTTTTTTTCAGTTTGGATAATATTTTTTTAATAAAATTTAGACACGCAACGTGTTGTTTTGTAGTTTTTTTAGTAGTATCACAGACTCTGAGTCAGAAATCAGAGGTTTGAACCCCTGGTCCAAGAGATAACATGACAATGAAAAAAATATTTCCAGGCTTTGCCTAATATTTAAAATAATTCAATACGATGAACCTCTACAAAATGTTTGCTTTACTTTACTCCAAATCAACAGATGGTAGTAATCTGTTTTGTTTTTTGTTGTTTTTATGTTTTTCTTCCTGTACTTATATATATTTTTTTATTTATTTAATTTTATTCAGAAAACATACAGTCATACATAATAAGTATTAAAAAAAACTTTTTTTTAGCATAAAAAGACCCATTAAGTTTTCATAAATTATGCAAAAGATATAAACATTAAATGTGACAAAAAAAACAAAAAAAAAAACAATTTCATGTGAGAAAAGAATAATTGTTAACATTTGCGTTTTCCATGCACACTCCGAGCCATCCACGCACGCATACATGAACGCACATGAACTCACGTAGAAAACATATACATTACATGCGGCACATATACATAGCATAAACCACTCAAGATGCACTTTCAGCAACTATCCCAAATAATCGACCCTATGAAGAAATTTTCTGTATAAATGCAACCTGCAGTTTAAAATGTCTACATCAATATGAGTCCATTATAATTTATACAGGTACGTCTTATGAACGAATTCGAAGTATAATTGCTTTTACAAGTTAAAATATAAAAAAGGGAATTTATATCCGAGTAAACTATTCAATTTTGTTTTTATTTTAAAAAATACATGTATATTTTTATAGTGCATTATTCTGAGTTACTAGGAGGAAAAAAAACGGCTCGTTCGCTTCGGTCCTAAGTTTCTATTCCTTAGGAATATTTTTTATAACTTTCTTCCACAGCTGAAAGGTAAAACCTCAGAACTTTATAACAGCCAATCAAGTTTTTCAACCTGTCAACCAGCCAATGACAGGTTAAAAAACTTCCGTCCTTCCGTTTGTAAAAACATTTACGATCTCTGTTGTTATTTGATAATAAATGAAATATATAATTTAAATAGAGTGCAATTAAGTATTTTAATTGAAAATATCTGTTTTTAAAATAAAACGAGCTGTTTTTAGCAATTCTAATAATATTATCAATAAAACATCCCTCAAACATTCTGTAGATAGAATAAAGCCGAAGGCTTGCTCCGATTTATCGCTTGGAGCTGTTTTATGACTTGACGTACGCTAACGCCGGTATGTTGATACAGAAATGTTGAAATATGGCTACAGGTTTTACGAGAAGGAATTGAAAGGCGATATAGAAGAACTGCTTCTTCGATTCACCTGGGAGGAATCGTAGTTTTAATCGAAATGGTAATGATGATAAAAAACTCGGTATAATTAATTTCGTATAACGGTGTGGTGATTTCATAATCAATTTTAATTAAACACTGGCTTGGCTATGATATCATATTAGTCTACATATCGCACCTTTAGAACGAAAACGACCTTACTCAAAAAAACCTTTAAATGAGTTTAGATCATAAAACGACTTCAATGAACATTATCCATCTTTCTGTATTAAAAAAAATGCAGCTTTCGGGTGGGAATAGGACAAAACCGTTACATCGGGTTCTTTGTTACTCAGAGAATTTAGGTTCCGTGTCAGTACAAAAGCGACGCTATTAGTGTTGTGTTTATATTGCTGTGTGAAGGACGTAACGCAGACAAACATATAGTAACCGAAAGTCGGTTGAATCGATTTTATTCCGATACAAATGGCAAATTTACTTTTTTATTTTAAATATTCAAACAACCAAGTGATTGTTTCGATCTGACTTAACGATAATCTTATTGACCTACTTCAAGTTCATGTCGTTTCATAAATAAATAAAAATATGTGTTTAGTGACCTGATCAGACCTAGTAAAAATGATGTCATTATCTTATTTATCAAAGTGCATTTGTTTGTTTGTCTTATAAATAAATTAAATTAAATGTCTTGTTTAAATTCATAATAATTTATTTTTATAACGCCTTTTTTCATAGCTAAATACTTTCTGCATAATTTTCAATTCGAAATTTGGTGCTTACTTCGGAGGACGGTCGAGAAAAAGTTGTAAAAAAATAGCGCGGTTGATCTAGAAATTGTATTTTACCCATTAGTTCTAAATTACATTCGTTTCAAAATTCTTAATTAAGTCTGAATCGAGTATAGTGAGTGTGCGTGTGCGTGTGCGTGTATATGTATGTATAATTATACATGCGTGCGCACGCATGCGCACTTGCATGTATATGTTATGCACTTGTTGATAAAAAAATGTTTTTTATACCGTCATTTGTTTTTTTTAATATATGTGTATTTTGTACTCAAATTATTATAATTATTTTGTCCCTAGCACAAGAGGTTGCTTTTTTTTTGTGTGGTATTTTGTTTAGTTTTTGTTTCTGTACTTTTGCATTATTTCGTATTTCTTTTACTTAACATGTTGTAACTTTATATCGTATTAAATAAAAATATATAAAACAAAAGTTGGTTTAAATTTGACTTGAAAATATTACGGTTAAACTACGAATATCACCTTAAATGACATGTGCAAATTTTATAAGAGATATTGTGACGGACAAACAGACAGATAGACAAACACACATGTGTATTTTCAGTTTTATAATATATGTAGATGTATGTTAGTATGAACATATGTGTATTATGTTCATTATTGCATTGCAAATGATTGACATTGACTCAACACAAATTTTAAAGTCAATTGGAGAAAGTTCTCAGGCATGATTCGTTCCTAATTGTATGCATTATTGTATCAAAAGCTATTTTTGTAGTTACAAAAAATGTTATTCGTTGATATTAAATAAAGATGTACACCAAATTTTTTTATTTATTTATTTTATCCAATTTAAAATACAAATACATAGTTAGCAAAAATGTTTATACAATAGGTACGGTACATTCAATATATTTTTATTTTTATTTATGGATGTAGCCACCCCCACCGGCCCACAGGCGCGTTCCGGAGTGTCAGTATATTATTTATTTTATAAATAATTTTACATCAATTTTGGAAAAATTCAAAAGAAATAAAAAAATTAAAAACACACCTACATCAATAAAACGAAAATGGATTTTCAAGAAACTAAAATTATATTCTTATTTATGAAACACATTCCTCAGCTTCCTGTCTAGTCTTTTTTGTATTTCATTTATGGACTCTAGCTTTGAAATATTGTTTTTCATTTTGTTCGCCAATATGTCCTTACTTTAAAAGTTGTAAAGCTTAGGGGCCAGAAAAGTATAATGCCTTTGTCCGTAATTTGTTTTTTTCTTTGGGAGCAGAAGTGTTGTCTTTTGTCTTTGCCTAGTATCGTAAATTTGTTGTCCGTCATTATGTCTGTCAGGATTTTGATAGAAATGTCTTAAATATTGAAGCGAATTCTGATTTTTTCCCCAATTTCAAATTATTGTTTTTCAGCTATGTCTTGTCTTGTCTATTCTATCAATATCCATCTTAATTTCGTTTTGCTACGCGACGAGCTGATTGACCTTTACACTTCAAACATTTTTATCACTAGGAGGTCATTTTACGTATAGAAGAAGCGTTACTGAGGGGTGAAATAAAATAAAACCCACCCAAGGGATCTTTTCTAGAACCTTCGACCAATATATAAAATAAGAATGGTTTGGATACACTTGTCCAATATTCCCCCATGCAGACGTTTTATTATTTTAAAAAATGATTAAAAAACTTCACCTCGATGAAAAAGTTTAGTCTCACTACTGATACGGTTCAAAGCCCGCTTGGCATGACGTCTCGAGTTTGGTTCAACAAAGTCGAAATAATTCAAGAATTCGTTAATTTAAAAAAAAAAGTATTTTGTCGAATTTGATTTGTAAAAAACCCCACTTAGTGACGCCAAACGAAAAAAAATATGTCAACAGCCTGAGTGTAATTTTTAATTGAATTTAAAAAATTGGTTTATGTGAATTTCAATTAAACAATGTTTTCAGTATGCCCAAATGTTTGCTGCTGGATTTTCTCCCTAGAGAGTTATTCAGATGCCTACAACAGAGGGAAATAAAACTGGAAAGGGAATATGACTTATGACCTGTCTTTGGCTGGTTTAAGTGACCACTTTACACACTGCGTAATATTCTTCGTTCTGCCTATGTTTAAACATCTACTTTCCCTCAACTATTATTTTATTTATACGAAATCTTATACTAATTCATTTGTATTGAAAACTTGATTGTGGTTTTCCAAAATCTATCTTAACTAAATTTACTTTAACATAAAAATAGTAATTTAAAAGGTTTTTCGTGGTATTTGTATTGTGAAAATGTTTTAATAATTCATTTAAAATTGTTATTGATGAAAAAAAAATATTTATAATTTTTGCGTTTGTCAAAGGAGGAGGAATTTGCACTTTACAAGTGCATTCTAGTAGGTACCGAATCTTATGTAGTTTGGTCAATATGAGCCACAGTAAGTTTTTCATCCCCACCTTTTCTAACAAATTTTGTGCAATATCCTTGCATGAAAAAGTGGGTCTCATCTGAACAGCACCTTTCTCCAGTCTTCTACAGTCCATTTGGTATATTTTCTAGCCCAAATGAGCCTTTGCTTTATCATACGTGCCGTCAGGAGTTGTTTCTTCTGTGGTCAAAGTGCTTTTCTTCGAGATTCAATGAGTCTTCATCGTACTGTTGAGTCATGTATCATCACCCCAGGGGCTGCCAAATCTCATTAAAATTCGTAACTTGTTTTTTTTAAGGGTTTAATCTCATATTTTTGATTAAAGAAATTTCATCTCGGACATTAGTTTTCTGGTTTTTCCATCATTTTCCGATTGTCTTTGCTTTAACTGATTCTGTTTTTTTTTTCTTCTTAATAATCTTGCTAACTTGCTTGCTCCCTGACACTAAAAACATTCATTTGCAATCTTCTTTTGAGTCATTAATGTATGTTCACTTAAGGTTATAATCTTTCCCCTTTTCCTTGGCGTGATATCCATGATTTAAACAAACTCAAAAACACTGTTTAATATGCAAACCATTAATAAAAATAATATTTTATTGAAAACATTAAAAATAAACAGTAAATAGTACACGAACGAACACTAATATAAGCTCTCAAAAAATTAACGAACTGTAAGTCATATTTTTTGTCGAATTTACATTTAAGTGTTTCTTTATGTGAAAAATGACAAAAATAACTCTTGTTTTATTAATTCGCACAATACTGTATGTCTCTTTATATAACTGTTGATATTGGCTTACGCGATATATGAAGTCAATAAGAATAAAAAATAAATAAAAATAGATATCGTTTAACCAATTTCAACGAATGCTTATTTTGATTATTTTATATTTGTTTATTCATACAAATAACAAAAGTTTACCCGAGATAAGTCATGGAGTTGAAAATAAGTGTCCAAAATTCTGGTTTAATTTTATACACAGAATTGTATCCTTCATCTGCCCCGACACGAACAAAAATTGTAATCTTAATTCACGATATTATGACGCAAATTAAAATTTATTTCTGAAGCTATAGGCGATAAAATTAACAAAATATTTACCGTTAACCGAAGATTTGATGAGTCCATAAAAGCGATAATGAACCATATAATCGAAAAACAACCCTTCAAACAATGAAAAACAATGTATTGCGTATTATGTAAGCCCCCTGGTGTCCTCAAATTAAATATCTTAATAGAACAGCGGAGGCTCATTCGTTTCAGTCTGAATGGCTTAGAGTAATAATTTGTGAAATTACTAGAACAGAAAGTAGAGATTTAATGCGTCTGGTAACTCGAGAAATTAATTGTGCTTTCTGGTAAAATGCCTTCTGAAAGCTCATGGTATTTATGTCCTTTCCCCGACAAGAGCAGCGTGCCTGGTTTTATGCCAACACGTTGTATGCATTTTAAGCATGAAAGGGCGAAATAATTCTCTTTGGATGGGCAGCATTCTAGCGTCGCAACACGTTACAAGAAAGAAATATTAGTAAAAAGGAAGTTCAGTGGTTTTTAAAATATTTCTTAAATAGTTGGACTCAAAGTTGAGGGTATCAAACTAAGGCAAAAAAATAAAAATATTTTCGAATGATCAGCGCTATGATTTTATAAATTTACGCGCGTGATATCACAAATTATCTCAAGGGAGCTATTTTGAAAACATGTTTTTTTAATTTATTAAATAGTAAATTCAATTGAATATTTAGGCATTTATATATATGGGAATTTAAGAGGTACTAAATAAATCTTAATTAAAAATAAATTGAAAAAACAAATTTCCTATTTTAAACTATAAGAATAATAATAAGCCTAAAATAACTTGTAAAAATACATTACGCAATAAGTCAATCAGTTTTGGAATATGAAGTAATTGGATGGGGATGTGCAAATAACACAATGATCAAACAAATAATAATTGCACAAAAAGCTTTATAAAAAGCTACAGTCCCAATCAGAACTAGCTCCATCGGTATATTAAAAAATCTTAATGTTAAATCTATAAAACAACTTTATGTAAAAGCTCTGTTACTATACGCACACAAACACTATCATCTACCTTCTATAACTTCTTTAACAAATACAAGAGTTACTAGATACTCCACCCTGATGCTAAAAAAAATATTTAATTAATACAACCTTCGGTCAAAGAGGATTGGCCTACTACTCGGTTAAAGTGTACAATCTACTTCCATTATCCATAAGGACAATTAGTATGTACTCACAATATAAAACTGCTATTAAAAAATGGATAGTGGAGATGGGTTGCACACGGATCGATGAGTGGATCAAGTATAGGTAAAATGTGTAAAAATTAAAGTACGGCTAGGATACTTAAATACGGCTAGGATATTAAAGTACGGCTAGGATATTAAAGTACACCTTAGATTAACATATTACAACAGAGATATGGAGCCTGGATAAAAAATAGCACTTTAAAGATTTACAAGGCTTCTGACATCTCGTTAGCTGGTTTAAGTGACCACTTTACTCATTGTATAATGTTTAGCATTTTGCCTTTGCTCGAATACTCACATTGTTTTACATAATATCTGTTGATTTTTGTGACGCAAACAACCTAAAACCTTTTTTGATGTAATTGAAATTCATCTGACTGAATTACTTCTTCTATTCAGTAACCCCAGAAAACCATTTAAAAAAAAAATATTTCTTCGACCAGTTTGTGGTTTACACAAAAATGTTTTTTAATTTGTCTAAATGTTTGTAAATAAATACCCAATTTTGCCCCTTAAGGATATTTTAAGATTAACCATAATAAAATTTTATACGTCCCTGTTGTAATATGTTTATCTTATAACTTTCATAGGGGATGAAATGTAGTCTTTGTCCACAAACATTTGGACAAAAACAAAATATTGATGATAGTATGTTAAATATTTATCTTAAAATAATATAACAGTGTCCAGGTAGATTAAAATATTGTTATGTTTGTGAAATAGAACTTCAAACCTTAACGAGTGTTTTCCACTCAAAAGCTACACTCGGGTGAAAAAATCTGAATAAAGAAATCAAATGTAGATAAGTCTGCTTTGCAATATGTTTATTGGTAAATTTGTCTTTTGAGCTTGAAGCTCTTGGTTCGATTTCTAGCAAGGTCAATGTGAAAAAGTTGGTTTTTTTCACACTATAAATATTCATGATTGACGTGTTTTTTTCCTTTTGCGTTTAAAAATATTTTTCTTATGGGAGCTCGGACCATCCAAAAACTCAAAAGTCTCCTAGTTATACGCAACGCCTTCGAAAGAAATCAATAAATAATTCCCGCAGAGAATATTTCATTTAATATTTTTCACATTTTCTAATAAAAAACAACAAAATTGGTTCAGTTTTGAAAAGCAGAACATGGAACAGCGTAACGTCAATTTTGACAATTTTAGGGAGGCAAAACCAGTTTGCAGTTGTCTTTTGAACAGTACCGGGGAGCCATTTGCGAGAGAGTGGCAGAAAAACCATGTTCAAATTTTTATTCACAAAACAAGTTCACACGCTGGGCCAGTTTTTATCGCGGAGAGAGTGCACGAATTTTGACCAATTTTCGCCTATTTTTCTCTAGTTTTCGACAGTAAAAATTTCGGCGGTTTTAATACAAGTAACGAAAAAAAAAAACTTATCCATTTATCGGGTTACCCAATTGAAAAACTGTCAATACACATTCATAACATATAAATAAATTACTTAAACTTTTTTTCAATGTGCACACTTATGAACGCTATATATATATTATTTAATAAATAAACTACTGAAACAATTTTATGTACATATTTTTTTCTCAATCCTACATTATTCAGTATTTACACGTGGATAACGAAAGTATTTTTACAATTAAATTAATATACACAAGAAATATCTGCCCACTAATGAAATATTTGTACAGCTCCATGAACCAAGCGAAAAGTTCCGCATAAGAAGAGGAGTAAGACAGGGTGATATAATATCCCCAAAATTATTTACACTAGCTCTGGAAGATGTCTTCAAAACTCTTGACTGGAACGACAAAGGTATTAACATCAACGGCGAACTCATTAGCAATCTCAGATTCGCAGATGATATAGTCCTATTTGCTAAAGATAAGAAAGAACTCGAAAACATGATAAACGAAGTTAATACAGCATCCCTGAAAATAGGCTTGAAAATGAATGCTTTAAAAACATAAGTAATGAGTGATGCAAACCAATCGTGTAACATCTTAGTAAATGGAGAAATAATTGAAAAGATTGACAGTTAAATATACTTAAGACATGAAATAAAACTCGGCAAAGATAATCAAGAGGTAGAAATAGAAAGAAGGCGAGGTTTAGCATGGGCCGCCTTTGGTAAGCTCTCATATATCCTAAAATCTCCGAAGTATTCACATTACTTAAAGAAGAAACTTTTTACAGCTTGTGTTCTCCCTGTTCTGACATAAAGCTGTGAAACTTTTGTGTTCACGAAAAAAAATTTACACAAATTATCAGTGACACAGAGAGCCATTGAAAGGAGAATGCTGGGTATTTCGTTGAGAGACAGAAAAACCAATACATGGATTAGAGCGAGAACAAAGATTGCCGATGTGGTCCATAGGGCTGCCAACCAGAAATGGAGCTAGGCTGGTCATAAAACCAGAATCACAGACTCTAGATGGACCAAAAAAGTCCTGGAATGGCGACCCAGAACGGGTAGAAGAAGTATCGGCAGGCCTCAGACAAGGTGGTCTGATGACATAAGACGAGTTGCAGGAAGTGGTTGGATGCGGTTGGCTCAGGATAGGGAAATATGGAGACTAAAGGGGGAGGCCTATGTTCAACATTGGACAAGAGACGGCTGATGATGATGAATGAAATATTTGGCATATAATTTTGATTTATTCATAAATATCGTATTTTTTACGTAAAAGCTGATATTTTAATAAAATTTATTAATTAAAAATACTTGGTACACTCCCACTTATTTGTTTGACCAAATAGCGCTTTCACTCTCTATTGGGCATCTTCAGACTGGTCGGGAAAAACTTCAAACCAGTCTAAAGATGCCTATAAGAGGGTTAAGTATAAGGCTAAGTATTTTAAATTAAAAACTTATATTTAAAAATAAGTAATTACGTCATTACAATCGAATTCCGCCAAGAATTGCGAAATTTGTTTATTTATTTTATTAAGTAAACATTTTGATATATTTTCACCGGATATTTTTCTTAAATGTATATCTACTAAAATGCACATTTTTTTTACTTGAAGTTAAAGAAAATAAACATATTTTTTAAAAACGTAGTAGCTGCAGTAGTTTTTGACTTACGAACCTACATATACATGTTCACACATTGGCCAGCACCGAGAGAAACTAAGAGACTCACGAACGTGTGGGCTTGGGCAGTGCGCGCACAAGTATGCTGGTGAACGTATTGGCCAACTTGACGTGTAGAGCTGCCTTTACTCTCACCCAAATACATTCAACATTTTATTACTTAATATTTAAGTGCTTATGACGAGTAATAAAGCTAACCATAAAGTTACATCAAGAATAATAAAATTCGACCAAGAATAAAAAGTAATGCTTAGAAAACACTTCTGAGAGATTAAAAAAAGATCCGATATATTTGGCAGAAGGCCACGTAGAGGGTGAACTTGAGTTATTAAAACATTATGATAACACTCCTGAATTTCAAACATTTTTATGTAAGTGAAATATCGCTTTCTCAGACGATTCACACTTACCCTTCCACGGCTCCGCATGTAAGAAAGAAATGTAGATTTATTTTTGTTTTCTGATGAAATACAATAAAATCAAATAAAATAAAATTTAATTAAACTGAATAAAATTTAATATAATAAAATAAAATAAAATGAGATGTAATGAAATATAATAAAAAAATAAAATGAGATGAAATTAAATTTAAAAAAAAACTAATAATAAATTAAAATAAAATAAAACAAAATGATGACTCTCATTTTCACAGCTAATAATACAATTTATATAAGTAGTGTATAATAATGTGTTCTTCTTTTCCTAGTATTTTGGATTCTATTAACTGATATGTATTGTCATAAAAATGATTTTTTTATGAACCGTCCCAAATGAGTTTTCTTTATAACTCCTGGTAGCAAAATATATTGTTTACACATTTTATGTTTTATTAATAATAAAACAAAAAAAAAATTAAAAAACAAATGAAAAAAAATTAAATAAAATAAAATTAAACGAAATGAAATAAAATAAAATAAAATAAAAGAAAATGACAAATATTAAAATTAAACATATACATATACGTTGTATATGATATGTTTCTAATATTCTCGTATTGTGTTCATGTTTATTACAGTTTTTTTCAAGTTTTAATTCTTCGTCTACAATTACACCAGTGGCTAATTTATAAATAAATTTTAAGGAAAGTAGTTTAAAGAGTTCAGTTACATTTAATTGTTTAGTTTGTTTAAAAAGTTATTTAATTGCTGTTAAATAAGGTAGGTCATATACTTACTTTAATATTTTATATTGCTGTCTTTGTAGTCTGTTTATGTCATTTTAATTTCCTGTTCCCCACAGTAGTTGCATTTAACATATTTTAGTTTTTACATAGGCTTCATGTATTATTTTTTTTTCCTTTATTGGAACAAAGTTTGCTTTGCTAATTAAATTATTGATAAGAATTGTCCATGTCAATTGTCTGTCTATTGTTAGTCCTAAGTATTTAACATGTTCAATTTCAGTTAGTCGTTCATTATTTATGTAAGCATCTACTTTGTGACATTTTTTTCTAGATTCAAAATGGATAATATTGCATTTTTTTTCATTGAGGGTAAGTAAGGTTGTGTTTGTCCATTTAGTTAACGTAGTAAGGTCTTCGTTTATATTATTGTTTGTTAATACGTTTGTTTGATTTTTAAAGAACAGTCAAATGTCGTCGGCATGCATAATATTTTTTCCTTTACGATTATCCAGTGATAAGTCATTATTATATAAAATATATAATAGTGGACCCTAAATAGATCCTTGTGGATAATAATAAATAAGAATCACATCAGCGCATATTATGATGGACGTGACAATAAAATATCTACATAAAGAAACAACAGCACGCGGCTTAGTGTCCAGAAAATAAATCAATGTTTAATAATTCTTAGAAAATTATTTCGGAAATCTATTATGAAATTTAATAATTATTCGTTGGCTATCAAAGTAACATAGTATTTTCACTAAGTATGCATTCTGCTTTATCGTCTTCTTACTATTATACATTGACTTACATGCGGCAAATGTTCCTCAAGTAAGGAACTTGCATTATCCAAGTTTAGGTCATTTTTCACCTTGTGATACGCAAACCCTGTAAATAATGGCTACCACATGTCTTGAAATATCACCGTTTAGCGGCTTGAATATGCATACGTACGTCTGGAGTGCTTGTTTATTTTTTAAACGTATCTAAAACAAATACTGTAAAAATATTTGCAGTGTATTGAGGTTTAGTGATGGCCAACTTGATCAGACCCGAGATCTAATTTTCACTGTCCAGAGCCCGTGAGATCTACCAATCATTTAATCAAAGTTTTATAAGAATCTATAGCATTGCCTATCATCATTTCATAGTAAACAGTAGACATTTTATCAATTTCTATATTTGAATGTAGATATATATATATATATACATCAATGTTTTGTTTTATAATGAAAAAATTATGACATACCTAGATAGCGTATGTTCACATTCCACTGATTTTCTCAAATTGAATGGTTTAACGGGTAGGTAGAAAGAAATTGCTCTAAGGTAATATGCCCGCCCTTATTTTTATTTATTTATTTAATTTTTTGTACATAATCTTATTTGTACGTTGGCGGGCTTATTGCCAAATGGTCATTTCTTCCAACCAACCGCTAAAAGTTTTATTTTTATAACTCAAGTTACAGAAAATATTCAATAGAAAAAAATATCAAAAAGCTAAAGATATATAAAAATAGAAATAATCGTATTTGTTTATAAATTACCTTTAATCGAAACTATAACTCAATGGGAAAAGGGGAAAAAGAAGGAAAAAGAAATGAGGAGAGATTAAGGAAGAGAATTATTAATTTGAATGTAAACTTTATATATATATGTATGTAAAGTATTTATATAATAATAAATAAATAATTAAAAAGCACTTTTTCATAAACCATGTGATATGATTAGATTCGGGTTGTGGTCCCGTGGCCAGCTAGTGTTGCGGACTCACGAATCAGAGGTCTGAGGTTCGAACCTCACTCTACTTCATTATAATTTCAATTTTCAATTACAACAATACTATTAGCTGTAAAAGTTCAGTTATTTTTCTCCTGTCAAAGTAATTATATTTTTAAAGTTAAAATGTCAACAAATCCCAAATCAAAAAGGAATTTAAGCAGAGACTCGCCCAAAACCTCGTTGGAAGTTGATATTCATGAAAAATCTTACTTAAATATTTTATCTGAAATCACTTCCACAATCAACAAAGAGTTCAAAAAAATTCGGGAAGAGCTTTTCGAGAAATTGAAGGATATTACCACATCCATCCAGTATTTATCCGAAAAATACGACGACATCATAAAAATAAACGATAATCTCAATAAAAAGGTCAGTGCAATGTCTAATGATTATTCTCTCCTTAGTACATCATTCTGTCAATTAAAATCGAAACTTAATATAATGGAACAGTCGGCTAGAAATAATAACATTGAGATACAAATGGTACCCGAAAGGAATACTGAGAATATTATTAATTTGTTTACTTCGCTTTGCCGCACAGTCTCTGTGCCTCTCAAAGTGGATAATATTATTACCTGCAGTCGAGTTCCAAAAAAAATAGAAAATAAAAGACCTAAGAACATTGTCATATCACTCACATCTCCCAGGGAACGTGATGTGATACTTGCAGCAGTACGTCAATATAATAAGAAAAATACTACTAGTAAACTCAACGCATCACACCTAGGAATCACAGGAACGACACAACCAATATTCGTCCAAGAGCATCTTTCTCTTGAAAATAAAATGATTTTTTCTGCTGCTCGATCTAAAGCGAAGTCTAACAATTGGAAGTACTGCTGGACCAAAAATGGAAAAACATATATTCGGCGGGATGACTCGTCCGGTGCTCGGATTATTCTTAATACTCAAGACCTCGATAAACTCACCTAATATAATTTTTCTCACTAATAATCATTGCACCGTGATTTTCATGGAACTACAAAAAACTACAACCATTCATTGTATATTTGTTATTTTTTTGCATCCGAGTATATCTAATAGTTTGCCTATAAATATAATTAGCTTTTTTTTTAGCACATTTCAGGTTATTTATCTTACATTCTATGTTTTGATCATAACAGATTATACTGCAGTCGATTTTTACGTCCATACTTTCCTCTATCTAATAAAACCTATCAATTTCAACAAATTAAATATAATCTGTAAAGCAAAAACATTATCACAATGCATGTTTAATCTTAATTACACATTGGAAACTGTTTTGACAGTTCGAACTAATAACTCATTCTATGCTTTCGAGGACGACATGCGTCTGTTCATAACAGTCACGAATGCAATTTTTAAAATGTGCCCGTTTATGTACCTCGCGGCGCTACCGTTTGCAGGTAGAAATAATATTATTAATATTTACCGTGAAATAAAACATGTTCGCTGTAATAGTGTGAACTGCCTGATAATGTATAAAAGGAAATATATTATTTCATGTTGTAAACTATTATTACTAAATATTATCATTTTTAACTTATACATTAAGCAAACAATCATGAATTTACATTTAAAGACCAATATTATTTGTAAAATGAGCTCAGAAACTTATATGTTGAAAATATTACTTATTACTTTTTTTATATTTTATATGGTAATGGAATTTACTAATATTGGTATACTACAATCTGTTCTCAGGGTGATTAAAACTATATATATATTAAAACATCACGCTTTATTTATGTCTGGCAGAACTTTTAATCTCATTTTTGAATTTATTAATAAGCAATTAAAATTAGAAAAAACTAACATGTCATATTTATGTACAAAACTTGTTATAAAAAACTGTATAGTATTTCAGCTGATGTTTACTATATTAACTATTTTTGCATACTATAAATTATATCAGTTTCACTACTTCATTATACTTATGCAACTTACTATTCACAGTACATTTTTAATTATGGTTATACAGACGATGACTGGTGTTTCACTGCCTCTAATTTATTCATATCTCTGTACTTATTATTTATTTGTTTCTAAAACCATCACACTTAAATTTGAAATTGTGAGATTAATATTTTTTAAATTTGAATGTTTACTGATTGCAACCAAATTTCATATTTACAGATGCTTTTATTCTACAATTATGCTAAATAATGATTATTTGTATTTATTATGCTATATTTTTTCATTTTTTGAGGCTTTAATTCAAGCAAATATCTTTAAATATATTTTATTAAGATTTTATTCATTGATTTCGTCTGGTCGGTCTGAGTGGTACAAACACAAGTTACGTCAAAAAATTTTTTTTTGCGAATCCATTAAACAACTTACCCACTGTATATCTTATATATGTTTTCTAAAAATAGAGACTTCTTACATTTTACCTTCTATTCAAAAAATCATAATATGTATTAATAGCGATATAATTTGGTGCTTTGCCCTGTCATGCCTTTGATATTCTATCAAAACTGTAGAGGCCTTCGAAGCAAGGTCGAAACATTTTTCCATAACATATTACTAAATAATATTTATTCTATATACGGCATAACCGAGACTTGGCTCCATGATAATATCTTTGATGGCGAACTAGCTCCAATATTGAACTTCAGTATTTTCCGGGCCGATAGACCTTACCACGAAAGTAACGTATCCCGCGGAGGCGGGGTGATGATTATCTGCCGAAAGGAGCTTGAAGCTCGCGCTCGCGAAGATTTGGCATGCACAGCGGAGTGCGTATGGATAACTATTCCTGCCGGCAAATTAATCTTAAACCAAAATGTTCACATAGCGTGTGTCTATTTACCTCAAGGACGCAATTACAACACAGCGGTAAATTCTTTTTCATCATTATTAAGTTCGGTCCGTGACCAATGTCCCGGTGACGCTGTAATAGTGATGGGTGATTTCAATATGCCAAACATCACCTGGATTATTGGACAACATAACAATTCTCTTATACCGCACTCCGTAAGTCATCACACTGACGCTGCATTTATAGATACCCTATACTACACTGGACTTTTACAATATAATAACATTTTGAATCTCAACGGTAAAATACTTGATTTGGTTATTAGTAATATTGAATGCCAAATACTGCACAGTGATTCACCTTTAGTAAAGGAAGACTCCCATCACCCTGCATTAAAGATCACACTTCTGGTAGAACCGGTAAATAGCTCTCTTTTTGGTGCTCAAAGGGAAGTTTTACTATTTCGATACGGTGATTACAATCAAATTAACAATTTTTTGACAAATATAAATTGGACGATTCTAAGTGAGATCGAAGATATTGACTCTGCCATAAAATATTTCTATGGCAGTATCAATAAAGCCATTTCTACATATGTTCCGAAAAAGTTATTTAATCCAAAAAAATATCCGAAGTGGTACAACTCCTCTTTGATAAAAATCATAAAAGAAAAGAAAAAAATACATAAAAAATGGATAAAATATGGTAATCCACGTGACTATTCTGAATTTTCACTACTTCGATCAAGACAAAAGAAAGTTCAAAAAGACTGCTACAAATGTTATATCAACACTATTGAACGTGAAATACCACAAAATCCTAAAAAACTATGGTCTTACATTAAACATCAGAACAAAGGATCAAATACTCCACAAACCATATGCTTTGAAAATGAAGTTGTGTCAGGGGGAGAAAACGTATGCAATCTCTTCCTGAAATACTTTAATTCTATTTATTCATCACCAACCACAGCTTCAATTACATTCACAGAAGAAGAAAATACCACAGATCAATGGGCTTCTGATAATATAGGTTCTATAATTTTAAACAAGGTAGAAGTTTTTAAATATTTAATTAAGCTCGATGTAAACAAAGGTGCAGGCAGCGATGGGATTCCACCTTTATTCGTTGTACGCTGTGCGCAATCTCTAGTGACTCCGCTGACTTTACTTTTTAACAGATCACTTAAAGAAGGAATTTTCCCTCAAAAGTTTAAGGAAGCACTTGTCATTCCAATACATAAGTCGGGAGCAAAAAATTTAGCTAAAAACTATCGCCCAATATCAATTTTGTCGGTATTTAGTAAACTTTTTGAAAAAATAATATACGATCGCATATATCCCCTTATTTTAAAATATATTCCAAATCAACAGCACGGTTTTCTAAAACAACGGTCAGTTTTATCGAATCTTACAATTTCCACAGACTTTGCTATGCAAAACTTGCGTAGTAACAATCAGACAGATGTCATATACACCGACTATTCCAAAGCATTTGACAGGGTAAATCATCAAATTTTAATTAATAAATTACGGTGCATGGGTATCCATGGGGATTTACTCAAATGGTTTACATCATACCTAGAAAAAAGGTTACATAGTGTAACAATTGAAGGCTATAATTCACACTTTGTAACTATACCTTCTGGTGTACCACAGGGTTCTCACCTGGGCCCTCTACTATTTAACGCATATACTTATGATATAAACAAATGCTTTAAATATTGTAAATTCATATCCTTTGCTGATGACATGAAAGTTTACGCCTGCATTAAATCTCACACTGACTGTGCAAAAATGCAAGAAGATCTCGACAGACTTTTTCAGTATTGTAATCAAAATTTACTGGAATTAAATATTAGTAAATGTCATTCATTTTGTATTTCGCGCAAACAAACAACAATCAGCTTTCCTTACTCTTTTAATAATACCCCGATCTCTATAACAGATAGTCAAATTCGCGACTTAGGTGTTATTATTGACTCAAAACTTATGTTTAATATTCATATTGAATCAGTCCTAAAAAAAGCATATAAAATGGTTGGACTTATTATGCGAGTATCAAAACCTTTTAAACATGCGGAGACATATGAAAAACTCTACAAAACATTTGTTCGTCCCCAGGTAGAATACTGTACTCCTATTTGGTCACCTTACTATAATGTAAGTATTAATAGACTAGAAAGGGTCCAACAAAATTTTTTTAAGCAGGTCGACTACCGGTTAAACATTAACCTTTCTAATCATGCTGAAAGTATGCAGTACCATGGAATAAACTCTCTTAAAAATCGAAGAATAATGTTGGACCAGTTATTTTTATTCAAATTAATTAATAACAAAATTGATTCTCCTAACCTACTAGAAAGACTTCCATTCCGTGTGCCATCTAGACCGACAAGACAAAATCTTTTGTTTTACACTGAAAACGCGTCAACAAACTATTTTAAACAATCTACAATACCTAGAATATGCGACCAGTATAACAATATATTTACCGAGGCTGATATTTTTTGTGACAATGTATGTAAATTTAGGTCAAAAATTATTGAAATTTTGAGAGAAGCAGACATTTAACATTATTATTATATAAATATTTTTTCATTTCTTTACTTTTACATTTATTATATTGAACATAATTAAAATTATTGTATTAAGTGTAAACAATTTTTTTGGTGTGTGCATGAGTTTCTTACTCTAATATACAAAGAAATTGGCAATATATGTGTACATACTGTTTGTTTACCTAGTAAAATAAATAAATAAATAAATAAATAAATAAATAATTTCCATTAACTTATATTCAGTTATTTACAACTCGTTGAAAATGGCCACCAAGATTGAAATATTTGTGTGAACCACAAAAAGGCTAATATATCTTAAAAAAAGAAAACAAATATTTATTTTTTAAAATTCATTTACTGAATGAAAAAACACAGGACATAATTGAAAATAATTCTGAGTAATAAATTAGTGTGAGAATCTTTCACTCGGGTAGCAAAATCAAGTTTTTAGTTTCAGTTTGAGTCTTATACTGACAGGGCCTCGAACCTTTGAAAACTCGAATCGAACCTCGAAAGTATTATTTTATTATGTTAACGTTTTGCCCATTTACAAACAGTGTCAGTATAATACAGTAACCAATCATTTCCTCGACTGCAGTTTCAAATTTAAAGTAACCCACCAGATTGTGACCCGGTCGTAATAACAAACCATCAAGCTGTTACGTTAGCAGAGAGGATATAACGCCACACCACTGTCTTTACATACGTCTTCTCATTCACGCACGTCGTTTATTCCGACGACGTCTGACTTCTTCGCATTCGAGTGTTTGTTGGATTTGGCCATGCCAAGTCTTTCTCGGTCTTTCTTTTCTGCTCCATCAAAATTCGCATAGTAAATAGTTTCAGTCGTTCTTTCGCTCTCTATTCACTCTACATATCTGCAACATTTGCTCGAGAAGCCCATTAGCTCTATTGCATAGAAAAAAAAGCGTCCCAAAATTGGTTTCGTTTTTAGTTTACTTTAGCTGACGAGAAATCG
Source organism: Micrasema longulum (assembly GCF_059751315.1). Lineage (NCBI taxonomy): Eukaryota > Metazoa > Arthropoda > Insecta > Trichoptera > Brachycentridae > Micrasema > Micrasema longulum. The sequence goes on from NW_028279150.1 coordinate 462,800, forward strand.
GATACGAAAAGTTTTTACTTACGCGCGGTACAAAACAATTTTTTTATTTACTACACCACCAGAAGTGTTTTATTTGCAACTGAACCAGTGCCGTGATTATGAACGCTATCTTTATCGGTGAATATCGAAACGGTAAAGCAAAATCGATACATGATATATTCTGTACGAAAATGTGTTTATTTGTATAAAATTCAACGTATCTTCGTCGACTTCGTGATTAGACAAAAAAAAAATGCAAACATATTCTATTTTTCTTAAATTTTATTTTCAAATACTTAATTTAAGAATGTGGGCCCTTTAACCTTTGAATCATCTAGAGCAGCGGTGGCCAACCGGTCGACCACGATAAGGGTTACCATATGACGCATTTGACAGGCTTTTTAAGGTTTAGACAGGCCTAGGCGTGCGGTCGACATCACTTTGAGGTGGGACTTTTTAAATTTCACGTGCATTCTTAGAATCAAAATAAGATTTTTATTATACGTATAAGAAAGAAAAAAAATGGCAAAAAAAAGTTTCGTCATTCAAAAAATATGTAATGAAGTAATATTAAGCGCGTTTGCTTGCCGTGCAAGAGGTCTGGTATGAATTATTTATTAGAACAGATGTTTTCACGCTAGAATATTTCATAGTCCTTGGCCTAGTACCTGAAGCGTAAGACTAGTCATCTTACCTTAATTTAACAAAAATGATTAAATATGCTGCAATTTGTGTACTAATGCAGTGTCCTATGCACCATTAGGTGCGAAAAGGTAATGACGATGATGATAAATAGGAAAACCATCATTTTGAAATGGTAACCATTTTTGCGATTAACCAATCGATCGCGGCTATTAGGCCCGTCGTTCGCGACAAGGAAAATATCTTCATCGGTTGGATATCTCTTTAATAATGATTTCAAGGATATGTATTCCACAAAACTGCACATAACATTTTTCTTCACAGTCTCAATCCTGGGGATTGGTTTGCAGCAAAGTCCTGCATCTCGTCCTCCATTGGTCTCTATTTCTGCAGCCCTCTTCAGCTAAACGGACCATATTTCACTCGAAAACAAAATTCTCTGAACTGCAATATTTTTCTGAAGGCAAGGTAAGGGTCGGGTCTAAATTTCTGGACATTGGTTTTCAACGAGGAATATTCGAATTGCTAAAATTGTGTTGAACAATTGAATGTAGTTATGCAGAAAGCAGCCAGTCCACAATTTTGAAGAAATGAGATGTTGGTGTTATCAGGTGCAGTATGGTCAATTTTATGTTCTGCCAAAAACTGCCAGACCACTTTCATACGAAAAACTGTAATAATCTCCTTCTGAAAATAGTGCTGATAACAAAAACGGAATTTCACAATTTGCAGAAAACACACACAGGACTGTAAAAATCTTACGGTACTTTAAAATTTATTTGCACTGTTCAAATACATAACACTTTTCTTGTTTGTAATACCAAAAAAACGAATTGTTGATCATTTGTCAAAGTCAAAAACATTCCAACTGTTGTGTAAATTTGATTATTCACTCTTCTCACAAAAGTTCTATTATCTCAGTTTCACATTTCTATGGTTGGCTGCTTTCTGCATAACTGCGTTCAATTTCACTCGTGTTTTGGTTCAGCATATTTATATAAATCGGCATTATCGTACTTAAAACAATCGAAAAGTTAGCACCGTTCTCGCACGACAGACGCTCATACGTTCGATTTTTTAAGGCTGGCAATATTAAACTTTTTTTCATTTGTTTTGACAACATTTTTTTTTCGTTTCCGAAAAGCCGAGGCTTGTCTGCGGAATACATTACATTTTTTTTCTGTAAAAAGTCAGAAAATATTTTCGTGCACACTTAAGATTCACCTGTTCTTTTAATATATTTTTGGTGTTTTTTTTCAATGTATTTAAGTTTTTTTCCTCTTTATGTTCACTAGGTATAAACTTAAACAGTTTTAGGGCTACACTCCTCATTATTCTATCTGAATAATATTTTTGCACTCAGCTGCTGGGCCGATACTTACGTTACCGACAAAATGTAAACGAATATATTAGCATTTTTTTTTTTTTAAATACAGGAACCGTAGCTTGGATTGCAGAGTGGGTGTCATTTATTTATTTATGTATTTGACACTTTATATACATATACAATATAATATATACATATAAGGGCGGGCATATTGCCTTAAAGCAATTTCCTCTTACCCACCCAAACCGTTCATTTTAAGAAAATTATAAATACGCGGACATATTGAATCTTACAATTTTATACAAAAATTAAGAGCAAAGATTAACAAAAATAAATGTATATATTAAAAAAATTAAGACTTTACTATGAAGAGAGGAGAGCGGATGGGAAGGAAATAAGAAGGATAAAGGAACAACGTAAATATTGATATCGTGACATTTTAATCTTGACTCAAATGTAAATAAAGAAGAACATTAGTTAGTAGATTATTAAACAATCGAGCGGCTACTACTGTGAAAGAGGAGGCAAGAAAATTAGAGCGATGACAGGGTATCAAAAGGGTTCTCTCGTTACAAGAACGAAGAGATAGTTCATGTTGTGAAAGAGGTTGGATGAGCTCTCTCAGATAAACAGGCGAAGTGGGATTATTAAAAACATTGTGAAAAAGTGATGGAATGTGAATGTTTCTTCTATGCCTGATACTGAGCCAGTGTAGTTGCGTGCGATACTCGGTTATGTGGTCAAATTTGCGAAGATTAAAGATATAACGAATACAAATTTTCTGCAATCGTTCGATGAAAAAAATTCACACAAATTGTGGTAAAAACCAAAATCATTGCTATCATACGCCATAGGACAAATGCCTTAACTTATATTTTTCTTTAGTAAATGTAAAATAACTACAATTGAAACACTTTTCTAGGCATATTCTTCATAAGTTAGAGGAAAATTTTGTGGAATTTTCAATAACGTGATAAACTTTAATGTTCCATTGAAATATTATTTATTTAATAAATTATTTTCCGAGTTTATCTATAGGTACTTCTAAGCTTTAAAAATAAGTGCTTGAGCAGAATATTAGGTCATATGTAATTGCCTCTTTTTCATATTTGCGGACTTCCGCCATCCTGAAAGGCCGTCGATAAAGATTATTTGGCTTTATCTGGCGGATCTAAGGGATGTGAAAACGCTGGCAAAGGAGTCTCCTGGATGCGTCTGGTGATGTCCACATGCTCCATTTATGAGCAAATGTGGGAAAAAAATATTTTGATAAAAAGACTTTTTGAGACGGTTAAAATAAATACACCTAAACATACATTATTTTTGACAAATCTTCCAAAATGCCGCTCTCAGAGAAAAATAAATAAAACAAACATCTTATTTGTGTCACGTCTGTTTATATTAAAATTGGTTGAAATAACCCCGGAAAAACTTTGTATTTTTTACTTTGCTAAGATTTATTATATTTGTGGTCTTAAAGCGAGTGCAAAAATATGTTTGAAACATTTCACTACCGAAATAATTATTATTACGCTTCGTGAAAAGCGGCTACAAAAAAAACTATTTAAAAACTTATAAAAGCAAGCAATGTGCCAAGTTTCGCTATTAAAAAAGTTTTATGAGAACATTTACATGCAGGTTTTCGTAAACAATGTACGTTCAGCATGAAATTATATTTTTTACTCAAATTATCCCTTGTTTTAATGACTTCAAGTACTGTTTTTGTGCAGTTTGCATTTAATGAAACACTTTGCTTGTAAATAGCACAAAAAATATGAATAAATTGAAAACAAAGCTAAATATCGTTATCTGGGTACGTCTTCTGATGGGAAGATTAAATTCATTTTAATTTTATCTACAAACTAAACTTAAGTATTCTGTATGAAAAATAGAATATTTTTACAATTTTCTGAACATGTTCAATTACCGGTTAATGACAAAGATACTTTAAATTTTCAAATAAATATACACACTTTCTTACATAAATATCGATCTTAGTTTATACCGTTTAAGTATTTACTGATGAAGCCGTTCATAATCGCGGCCCTGGACATTTACAAATACAAGACCTGATTCCTTCGATAAAAAAAACCTTAAAATGGATAATGAAATAAGCTACCTCATTTTGAAAAAAAACGTACCTTCATTGGAAACTTTTAAAAAACGTCTGAAACATTATTATGCACACGGTGGCTTTTTTGTACAGACCGATATTTTTTTTAAATAGCTCTCAAATGAAACCCAGGTTCATAATGATAAATTAGACGACTACAATATGTTTGAAATTTGATGTCGGTCAAATGGCCGCCTTTTGCCGTGAAACTATTGCCAGCTATTACAAGCATATTTTTCGTGACATTTTTGCAGACTTCGGGTGTTTTTTCAACATTTTAAAAACACTTCAAAAGTAAAATGCTTAAGTATCTTGAAATTTATTTGAAAAAAATTTAAGTAAATTATCGACTTTTAAAAATATAAAGCGTCAAATTTATGGCCAAGCATTTCAATAAATGTGTAAATATTTGTAAAACACCACTCACCGGCTTGTATTTTGTCTTCCAGTTTCGACACGTACCTGTCCAATTGTCAGGAAGTTAATTACACTAACGTGGAGTTCCACTAGACTCCTGAATCATAGTGACTGCACTAAAATATAAAACTAAAAACATTTATTAAACCATCCCAAAATATCTATTTTCATAATAAGTGGTTCAGTGGTTAGCGCGGTCGTCTACCTGTTTTGAGATCTTGGATTCAACCTCTTGGCCGCGATTATGATGGGAAGCTAAGTACGTCATAATTTCACCTTGACGGTATGGTTGAAGATAAATTCTCTCGAGCGATTATAAAGATACACTACCGACCCTCCCCCTCCTCATTAATTTTTTATGTAAGTACATCGGTTCGTACCGATGGGTCCAGTGTACCATTCGATACGCATTAAAAGTGACAAAAAAATGTTTAACTACGGATTATTTTACTTGTTAATCGTTCTGAGGTTGGCATTTTTTTCTTAAAAACCTATTTAAAATATGAAAGAGAAATAAATAAATTTTAAAGTCAAATTGCATTCTGACATAACTATTAGTTTTGAAAGCAAACGCCTAGATACATAGATAATGTGGCTAAATTCTGCCCCATTAACGAACAAGAGTATCTAGATGTAAAATGGTGCCCCCATAAATAATAAATTTAGTAATTATATTTTTTCTATCTGTTTTAATATATTTCTGAATGTAAATATAGAGACGTTAAAAGAGCTGGCATTGTAATCGCTCAGTAGATAAATTCAGACAACCGTAAGCATACCGTCTTGGTGATTGTCAAAAGTCATATACAAATCATGTTTAAGCGAGCATTTTCTTGCTTGAATTGGGATTGATCGGAGCTTATAATTGCTTTGAAGTGTCAATTTTTATCACAGCTTACTTAAAATATAAATGAGACCTTTTTAAATTTTAATGAAGTATGGAACGCGGAATAAATTTTCGGGGTCATTTATTGGTGGGATTTTATCATAAGACGTCGAGATGACAAGTCGATAGAACATACTGAGGTATATAGAGATAGTACAGAAGTTAATTGTACCGTCTCGATATGTACAGATGGAGACAGCGTTCATAATCGCGGGCACAGGCAGTGTGCATGTAAAATATTGATCGTATAGGATTATCAAATGCAATATTTCATTGTTTTTTGACTGGCATCTGGCACCTCACTTTCATGTAACGGATGATCAAACTAAGCTGTATTTGGTTCATCGGTCTTAGAATATAAGAAATTGCTATAATCCGTTAGAAAATTTAGAATAAATCAAAGCCTAGTGCTCAATCACAAATATTTAGCACGTCGATTAAAAGTCTTCAACCAAGACTTATCCGCAAAAAAAATTTATCACCACAAGTGCGGCCATTGTGATTGAGCTGAACTGCGAAAGGTTTCTCCTGACAAAGCTGTATTAATTCCGTGAACAGTATGACGCCTGTGACAGTAATTTCCAAGTGCCAACCGTAATCGCTTGAAAATGGAATAACTAAAACCTTAATTAAACAAACGTTAGCGATAAATTAAAACAATTGTTAGTCTTAACGAACATCTTGAGCATTATGAATAGAAAACGGAGGCGCTGAAAATTCGCTTAATGAAGAGAACATTTTTACACTCAACAAATGGAAATGATCGCTTTAGTTTATCCGCTTAAGTGGTAATTCGTTAGATTTGTAAATATGCTAATTTATCGCAGGGCGGATTTATGAATTATTCAGTCATATTTCACGTTTTCAAAGGGGAAAAACAATTTACACACTCATTAATCAAACACAATATGTGACATATGTTTTTTCATACCGTGAGCGTAAAAACCTCAGAGATTTGTTCTTTCGTTTTGTGTGTTTTTATTATATTTTAGATTGTATAACGAAGAGTTATATTTACATTTACTTTAATGACATATATATTTACACCATCTTACACCAAAAATAGTTTCCAATCACCTGTCATTGTCGTATTGTTAACTCAATACAAGATCTGGTCTTTTTTTATTGTAAGTTTACAACGATTTAAACGAGCCCTAAATAAATAGCCCAGTTTTTTACTATTTTAATATTGTAATATTCATCCCTATAAATCGTGTGAATGGATAATATCCGTAAATAGATAAATGACAATATTTTGAGTTTGTTCACATTTTTGTAGACAAAGACTGGATTCAAATCCCTGGGTATAGAATTGACGGATGTTTTAACATAGGGAAAATAGTACATGTTTTTTTTTACTGGTAGGCGCTATCATAATTTTTATGCCATTATCCATAAATCAACGAGAATTACCGGTTTTGAGACGTACACGTCTCTTCGTCAGGATATCAATTAAACTTACATGTAAATATCACTATTCGCCTTCACCATAGTAGTGGTGAGTAAAACAAAAATATAAAAACAGCATGTAAATAAGATGTATGCTGTTAGTTGTTAAAGTTTACGCGCACTGATTGGATGTTTTATTAAATGTTTAATCTTGTTGGAGAAATAGTTTAAGACAAGGGAGGAAGCGAGAAAGGAAGAGATAACATGGGTCCCATGGTTTAATATTTTTGTGCAATCACAATGGTAAAGGTGTATCTAAGAGGGTTTGAATGTTGGTATAATTAGTGTCCTGACGAAGAGGCGGGTATGTCTCGAAGCCGGTAGGCATAAAAAAGTCAGTAAGTGGTTATGTACAACTACTTAGTTTTATTTAATAAAATGTTTGACAACAATATTATTTTTTTAATATTACATAAAAATTAATTATTAATAATTCACATACATATGTGTATTTATGTATTTCTGTATTAAAATCAGTTCCCTAAAAAATAACAAATAATCATATTATTCATAATACTCGTTATTAGTACATACATTTTTTTATTTATTATCATACGAGTATCATTTACATAAAATTACAAACGTAAAATTACGTTTGTACAAAGTTGATTTTACTGTCTAAGTAGGGTTATTAAAAAAATATAAGTATTAAATCTTATTTTTAGTATTTAAACATATAAAATTAAATGATGAAAGTAGACGTTATGTAATTATAGTGAAAAACAAAGTAAAATGCACGGTAAAAAAACATATAAAAAATGTAGTAAAAGATGTTGAAAACCCCAGTAAAATATGTAGTAAAAACAAAATAACTAAGGTAAAAACCCTGAACCGGTAAATGTTTTTAGAAAAACACATACTATTTTGTTAATTTCGTTAAAACAAAATAAAATTTTGTTACTTAGCCATTTATCAGTTATATTTTTTTCTGTTCCGCAAATGAAACCACTCGAAAATAATGATTAAAACTTGGAAAGCAATAAAACGTTTTTTTTTAAGTGAAATTCGAATTCTTTGAATTCCCGCAAGACTCAAATGGACCAAAAAGAATATTTTACGTAAGAGAGATTATATTTTTCATATTAATAGATCGAACGTTAATATGAGAACGTTGATTTTGATTTAAAAGGCGTATTTTTTGAGAATTTAATATAGTAAAAAGCTTTCAACTCCCACCCGAGTGGGTTTAAACCGATGCACACCGTTTTGCTTCATACCTAGACGCTTTAAATAAACTTCAGATTTTTAAAATGATGACAACATAGAAGTATTTCAGGATAATCTGCTTGACAAATCTATGATTAACTAGTCTGACTAATTCATGCAATTACTAAAATTTACATTCTTAAGTACCTGTCATTACCTTTTTGCATTCATTCGCTTATTGTCGCGCTACGGTCAAGTTTGTATTTTGTGTTCAAAGTGCTTAAAAAAACGCAGATCGCTTTTAAATATATGTTTCTTAGTTTTTTTATATTGTATTTTGAAACATAGCAAATGTTCCTTTAAAATCACGAAAAAATTCTCGTTTTATGGTTCATATTTTTTTAAACTTCTCGAGAGTTTTTCTCGAAAACATAAAAAAATTGATTTTCAAAAATTTTCTGTGATATACAACAACTAATGTTCAATTCAACAAATTATCTTTTTTTTCGCAAAACTTCGTATCATGTTTATTTTTTTGTTTTTTAGGCACTACGTACACGATTATTCCAAAAGAGTTTTAAAAAAAAAAAAAAGTTTATTGAAGCAAGATAAGTATGTGATGATTTATGAATTTCAGCGAAAAAAATAAAATGATTTACGCTTTTACTTTTACAGAGATTTCAATTTCTTAAGAATTTAATATGTTCGTTCGGCGAACTATCATATGTTTAAAAAAAAGTAATAATCATATTTAACACGATTTTTCAGCATGGCAGGATGAAATATTTCAGAACTTTTAACGCCTAGCTTGCATGAAACAAAACACTGTGATGTGTTAGTAAAAATATCTTTGTTTAAGAACTCATACTTAATAGAAATATTTTACCGTTTCATTTTATCATTAAATAATCCAAAGGACAACATTTATTAAATTTACTGTAACACAGCTTTTTGATTTTTGAAATCATTATTTTGAAAAAAATGTATCAATAGAAGACCTTGGTTTAATTTGGGAACCCATCTAATTTGTTTTCGGCCGATGTCATCGTATTTTTATTTTAAAAATTCCCAATAAAGGAAAAAATATAGAAGAAGTTCCAGTTTAATAAAAAAAGTGTCTGAAAAACTAAAAATAACAATTAATACTTAATCGTTTCATTTAAGTACTGAGTGAATCTAAGTTTAAATGTAATTATTCATAAAATCCTTTTCTTTTCAAGGTGTCAAAATATAGAATGAGCTTTCCTTTTAAATGACGAATGAACCTTCATTGGCCCCATTTAAGAAACGCCTAAAATATTATTATTTTTCCTTATAACCGTATTTTTAAAAAATCCCCTGAATTTTTTATTTATTCATTTTTTTTTCTGAATCCTCTTCCCAAACTCATTATCTGTTCCCTTACTCCTCATTCATATAATGTTAATAACAAAAGTTTTGAAATTAATAAATTTATATGTGCAAGCTCTATCTACCCAAGATCCAATAGAATACGAAATATTTGGATTTATAAACCGAAAATGTTTTCAAAATGTCTAAATATTTGTCGACAAATACTGGATTTCAACCCCTAGGCAGTTTTACAAAATTGATGTTTATACAACAGAGATGGAAGTTTTTTGAGATGGGAGAATAGTTTAAGCATTTATAGAGCATATGAGCTGTCATTTACATGGACTTTACAAAAATCAACGAGAAAAAAAAAGTTAAGAAATATACATCACCGGCTGTAGTTTAAAGGAGGCCCCGTGGTGTGTAATGACTAAGACGCATTATTCAAGCAATGAAGATTTCGGGTTCGATTCCTGGTGAGATCATGATAAATGTGAATGAAAATGGTATTCAACTGAACTTCGGTGTTTTGTGTTATAATTTATAACTATAATTGGACTATCTGGCCTGCTGCAGTACAATTACTGGCTTACTGCAGTACAAATATTATTTCTGACCGTTAATATTTGTTGAGAACATTATCACAAACCTTGAGGTCACAATTATCGAGGCCAAAAATCTCGCGTTTTTTAGTGACGGATTAAAAAAAATGAATTAAGGTTGATGGGCGTTTTGGTACCAATTTGGTACCCATGTCCCACCTAAATGAGTCATACATCGTTGAATAGCTGTTTTGAATCAGTGAATCGGGACTAGCGTTACAGTTATTCCTATATTAAACAAAAATATATTTCTAACGATACATCATTCATAACGATTGGTGCCAGTACCAGGTTCCATACATTGGTGCTCATCTTCTTTTATATTTGAAAACATTTCTCCACGTTATCCATATTTATTTTGAAAATAAAATTAATTACTCTTAATCGAAAAAACAAAAGAAAAAAAATTATCTTGAAACCATCTATTGAGTGTTTATGTAAGTTGTCTCAGTTTATTTTCCAAATAAGGAGAACAAGAGGATACAAAAAAAAATATAACAAATTAGCAGTGGTGAACCGCAGCTTACCATGATTTTGGACTAACCATAATAATGTTTAACTGTAATTTTATTTACAGAAAAATAAATAAATAATAATTATTTATTTTAAACCATTTCCATCGTTTGTATTTTTATCCTAATATAAATATTAATATTAATAAAGGGCGCCCAGCGCCTGCGGTGAGCCAAGCAACTAACCGATTATTCCAGCTTATTTTTTTATACAAATAAGTAAACTATATTTTGAATGTCTTAACTCCAGTGCGGGTTTTTTTTCCTAGATTAAACTTGCAGATTACACAAATAATTTGAAGATTCTTGATTTGGAAAACAGTATTTCAAGCATTATTTCTTGAGGGAAATTTTTCTTCGAGACGGTACTTTTGACATAAGACTATTTACTTCCATGCGTCATATTGCAGGACATATGGCGCTCGACGCGGCCGTTTTTAGCACTTTTAATTTCTAGAACGATTCGGCCAGTTGACATTTCAATTGAATATTTAATATCGACTGAATTCATGGTGCTATTTTTTATTTATTTTTCAATAAGTATTAAAATAATGGATAGAACATCTATAAAATATAATATTTCATGAAGTAAAGTCGTTTGAGTTGATTTAATGGATGAGAGTTGTTCTATCACACAGATAAATATCAATTTATAGTACATATTACTTACATTATACTATGCACCTTCTATATAGGTACAAATATGTGATATTTTTTTATAGCTTACCTTTAAAAAAAATCTCCATTTGCCACTGCAAATTAGTCAATAACGTATTCTCCTTTATTATTTTATAACAAAGTAATTACTTAAAAATTTAAAGCACCTTCACCGTACACTGCGCAAGTATTGCGAACAGCTTTGGTGCTAACAGAATGAGGTGTCGGAAATTTCTTACTTTTGTCTACCCGACATTCTGTTTTGAAGCCTTAATAATATATGTAACTTTAAACCTAACACACTTTTTTGTTGAGCAGAAAATTTTTTTTCGAATGTCTTGTAACCTTTTTCATTTTGTTTTACTTAAGATGCTCATTTTTTAAATTTGGAAAAAAACAAACAAAACTTTCGTTAACACTTAATTCATCTCTATTTACCCTCTTCACTTTTTTTCTTTGCAAAACTTATCTACTCACATTTCCTTTTCACAGGATTACTATTGTTGAAACTAATCGGTAGTTTATTACTTCCCTGAACACTAAGCTTTCTACATCAGAAGCGCTAACGGCTTGAAGCGAAAATAAAAATCTGGAAAAATAACTCCATATTACGAAGCAATTCTATCAAAGGAAATCGAACGTGTTATTTGATACAAATTTTGATAAAATTCAAGATGTAGTATTTTTTACAAACGGTACCTTATTCAATATTTCTAAATTTTCACCTGATTTAGATCCAAATATTTTCGTGTAAGTTAAAATCTATTTTTGAAAATAAAGAAGTTCTTTTATGCTTTAAAAGGCAAGTTTATGAATTGTGCATATTACAGGTGACAACATACTGACTAGGAACCATGTATGTAACTCAAAAAAGTAGCCAAAAATTAAAATACACGCAACGAACCATGGAAAGAGAGATGCTCGGTATATGTCTAAGAGACAGATTTAAAAATGAAAAAATAAGACACCGAACCGGAGTCATAGATATCATGGATCGTGCAGCGAAATTAAAATGGCTGGGGGCAGAACACTAGACAGGAAAAATGATGGCATGTGGACAACCAGAATAATGTGGAATAAGGTTGGAAGGCCACCGGAAAGATGGGTCGACGACATCGCCTCTATTGCTGGTAAAACATGGATAATGAAAGCGGGTGATAGGAAGGGAAAAAGACGTTTAGAAGAGGCTGCCATCCAGCAGTGGAGAGAATAAGACTGAAGAAGAAAAAAAAAAGAAGAATTTCCGTGTCAAGGCGGATGAAGAATATATCGTAGTTCTGTTTCTGAAATATAAATATATCCCTGGTCAAACGGTCTAGAACTGATGATAACCCTCAAGTTAAAATCCCAGAAATAGAAATTAAATGGAGAATAGTTCACATTGTAGCGTACTGGTTGGTTTGTTCGTCTACCATGTTTGAGATTCCAGGTCCGATTCCTGGCAGGATCAACTAGGAATACATATTTTAAAGGTAGTTAACTGCAATATTTCACTGTCTTTTGACTGGAATCTGAAACGTAACACCATCACCTTCCCTTGTGATAATAAATTATTAAAATACGCTACATCATTGGTACACCGACGAAGTCCCCTATACATTTCTAGGTTTGGAAAGGAAAATGATGATGAAGATGATTGTATAATGTGAAAAATGATTTAACAAAATTTCTCTGAACACTTTACTATAAATTATAATTCAATATCTATTTATCAACTTTATAAATCGATATCTCAACATAGACAAAGTAATAACAGATAGACAAATATTTACAGAAACATTTTTTCTAATAATTCATTTATTAGCTTTAATTTTCGCTTTCATTTTTTAAGCTTTAATTTTCGAATTCAAATTATTTCAAAGGTAATTTATCCAGGTATGAACTTTTGTAAAAAGTGTTCTATTCAATGTCGTCAATAGCTCACTTTAATGAAGTTTTCAGCACTGGCAACACCAAGTGCCAGGCCTTTCGTCACACCAAACTATCACGCCACCAACCGAAACGCAAATTATTTTTCTTTGATCAGCGCTAGTATTAGACGTGTAACGCTACTATCTTATTGACACCCGATACAGAACGTAAATTCAACTTATTTATTGTAACTGCTAAATTGAATCAGTATTGTCAACGTTTCTCATAATTATATTCTATCATCTGTTTTAGTAAATTAAGTAGTAAAATGAGAAATAAAACTATATGTAATATGTAAGTGAATCTTTTATTATGTACTTCAGAGGCAGACGGATGCAAATCCAAACGTAAAATGTTTGAAACATGCCCTAAGAATCTACATTCTCTAAATTATTTATAATTATTTATGGCATTAATTTGGATTTTCAGTACTTTAATACATTGGTTCTTTCAATATGAGGTTAACATTACTTCAAACTGAATATACTTGGTCATAAACTGGATACGAAAATCGAATTGTCATTTCATCAAATTTTGGATTTGCATCTGTCTGCCTCTGAGGTACAGCATTTAATACGCAACCTGTATAACAAAACTTCACTAAGTCCAATTTATCCTTACACTCAAGCAGTTCATTATAAAGTTATGAACATTTTGAAATATTGGACTCATTTAATCGTTCAATTATATTATTGTCGTGGATTTCTATAAATGGTTTTCTTACATAATATAACACGAACTACACGGTTTTTTGATAAATAGTATTGTGATATTAATTTACCAATTAAATAAATCTTACTAAACCTAATGGATATCTTAAACTAAACAGACTCTGACAAAACAAAATTAACAAAATTAACAAACTTGAGAAGTTCTTATTGTCAACTTTGCTTGTACATGAACCAACTTTGAACATAGACAAAACGGTTTTATTGTACCGAGTCTGACAAATTGGACAACTTTCTTAAACTTTAAGCTTAATGAGATTAGATGAATAGCCGCATATGATCACAAAGGAAATCCGTAGTTTACTTACATCATCATCATTATCATTCCCTTTCCGCATAATGGTGCATAAGGCACTGCACTTGTACACCAATCGCAGTGAATTTTGATCATATTTTGTTACATGAAGGTAAGATGATGAGTCTTACGCTTCAGGTACTAGTTCAAGGACTTGGTATTTTCTGGAGTAAAAACACAAGTTTAAATAAATATTTCATATCAACCATGTCGGCAATCAAACCTGAGGCCCTTTGCATTTTGCACATGCTGACTATTACACCACGAGGCCGACAAAGTTTACTTACAGTTGTCTAAAATAAATGAATTAAAGATTAATGTTTCAATATTAAATATGTTTAGTTGTTTACATTTGTTTTTATGTTCTCATTATTATTAATTTTAACACTTTTGTTAATTTTTAAAATTATAAATGGTATATTTTCTAATTTATATTTGTGTTTCAATTTTAATTATTATCGATATATTTTTAAATTTATGCTTCAATTTCAATTATTTTCGGTAAGTTTTCCAATTTATATTTATGTTTAATTACCGTATTAATAATGGTTTATTTTCTTATTTTTATTTATGCTTTAATTTTTTGATAATATTATTTAATTTTTTTAAGCATCATTTAATGCAATAAAAAAAACACATGTATAAAATAACGTAATTTCTAAACACAAGAATTTTCCAGCGAGTCGGGACCTCAAACAAAGAAACTCGGTTAATTTGAAAACTGTGAAATAGATGCATAAATAAATAAATATAAGCCCCTTGTTTAAAGTTTGACACAGGAGGCAAAGTCAGCAGTTCACAATAGTTCTGGTGCTAACCTTTGATATAACAAAAGTATGGAATTATAAAAATAAGGGTGAAAGTATGTAGTACTATGGCTTGCATGCACCAATGTCCCGATTGTGTCGTATCGTAAACGAGAGACAAGATCTGGACTTTTTTGTGTAAGTCTTTATAGATTTAAAAATTCACTAAGATAGACCGGATCTTGTCTTGATGTAGTAATTTTTTTTTTTTTTGTCTTAGCTTTAATTTAATTTAATTGTATTTTATTTTATTAGTGCCTGTATTCATTATGAGAAATTGTATTTACCATTGTGAGAATGGACTGTATAAGTCGGTCAAATAAATAAATAGGATAACATATTTAAACTGTTATATTGGAACAACTTATTGAACCAGACACCTTTGAGCAAGAGTTCAACACTATTATGGTATAATATTCTTCAATAGCAGGGTATTTGCCTCTTAAACATAGTTTCACTGATGTGAAAGATCTCTAAATTGATAATGTTCAGCTGCTTGACTTCTCTTCCAATTGGCAGGTTGGTCCTCGAAGCCGGGAGGTAAAACAGTCTGTGCTGACTCGCACGTCAATCCAAAACTACGTTATCCAGTTAATACAATATCAGTGTTGATCATTTCTCCTCCAATACAGGACATTATATTTCTGTATGTCACATGTGTAGATAGTTCAAGTTTTACAAAAATACTATAAGCAACATTGATATCTTTGAAGACTCGTTAAGCGTTTTAGTTTTCCAACTGTTGTTACTATAAATAATTTTTGTATTCTGCTTTATTTTTTGTCATATTTTAAAGTTTGTGTTTCATATTCTTAATTGCCCAAACCAATATTGAATCAACTTCTCCACAAATGTATAGTTTATGTTATGTTTTTGTTCTTTCATTGTGAGTTTTAAAATATTAATAAAATATGTGTCCGTAAATTCAATATAAACTTAAATAAGTAGTGTTTAAAACTGCCTGAACATTTTGTTAATTATCTCTGTACATAAGTCCTTCTTTGTTTATTCTCACATGCAAAATAAAATATATTGTTAAAGTTCCTCAGTACAAGTAACACCAGTTAGGTCATATTATATTTATTATTAATCTCTGTTTATAATGGGAAAAAAATAATACAATAAATGACCAATTAAATATTTTTGAACAATGTTTTGAGTATGTCCAAATGCTTGCAGACTCTCTGAATTTTCTGCCTAGGGTTATTTGTATTCTAGTTCATATTTAAACTTGTTGCAACAACTCCTTAGGGGGAAAATCCAGCCGATCTGAAAGCATTTAACTTCCTGGTAAAAGAATAAGTATAAGAAAATTATTTTTAGGCGTTGCCTAGTCGGTGATTTGGTTCAGCAGGATAAATCTCACCCACGTAATAGAGGTTTTAGCTTTTTAACTTCACAAGGGTCAACAGATAGACGAGTTGAGGAAGTGTGGATATTCAAACATAGGAAGAATGGTGAATGAAGTACAGTGTGTAAAGTGGCCACTTAAACCAGCCAATGACAAGTCATAAGCCCTGTAAATGCCTAGACGCCCATATTTCTTTCTCAAAAATGTTTTTTCTCTCTGTTGCAACATATTAAACAATATTTTTGAATCAAAAATCAAAAATACCCATGTGTTTTTGTAACTCCCATAACTTGCTAGTAATATTTTGTTTAGTATGTTTATAATATGTAAGTGTTCCTAAAACATTTAAGTTTGTAAGTGAAAATTCTTGATGGAAGTTCATTGTAATTTAATCATTAATAAAAGACGAGTGATACTTTAATCCACAAATTTGGAATATCCAGTGACCGGTTCCATCGCTTTCGCGACATCTTCAAGACTGGTATCTTTATTAAAAAGTTTAATGTATTCATACAAAACAAGATGAAGAAGATGTCGCGAAAGCGATGAAACCGGTCACTGGATATTCCAAATTTGTAGATTAAAGTATCACTCGTCTTTTATTTATATAAAAAGTGTTACTGGTTATTTGAAACTGTTTCAAAATATTTAAATAAATGTATTTGTATAAGTGCCATTGAGCGTCTTAATACAAAAACATAAATGGAAAATGAAGAATAAACTCATTGTTTAAAAGTACACTAACTGAGTTTAATGTAATAACTGCAGTATTTTTCTTCACATTCTTTCTTAAACTGCTTTCTTTTTAAAACCTAACAGGTTTTAACATTTTAAATTCTCCTTCCCATGCGAAATGCTAAACTCCCCATTGTTTTCGTTCAAGCGCTAAACATAATATTTACTTGTCTTTGTTATGTCTTCATATTTTTACAAGAAAGAAGAATTCTGTTAGTTCAAATACCCACTGGGATAAACGTACAACGTTGCTCCTTGTTTTTATTATTCAAAGGTTCTTTTTTAAAGTTAAACAGAGATATATTAAACATTTTTGGATGTGTCTGGCATACGTTTGACGTTATTTTAATGTTTGTGTTTTAATTTATTCTTTATCCTCGGGATAAGTAAAACATTTCGATATGTTAAATAGAACCATTAATTACAAATTATTAAAAAATAATAAAAATATGAAGTTAGTTTTATTCCCCTTTAATTTATACATTTTTACCAGTCACCGGGTTTTGTCGTGACCGACATCGTCAGACTTTATACGTATTTTTATAATTATCATTAAAATGCCTTTCCACTAAGAAATGTCAGTAGAAAAACTCAACATATTACAAATTATTTGTTTTCGATATTGTTGATTCCCTTTCGTGCTGCTGCGAATATCCTAATCAATATTCTGAACACATTCTGTGGTCTTGTTCCTTTCATTCTCTCTATGATTACCGAATGGAGCTTCTCGCTACTATCCGTGGCACTGTTATAGGTTCGGTCAGATGTACATATCTGGTGGCTTCCAAGAAAAATTCAAGGCTATTTAATTTTTTTGTAATCATTTCGGCGAATTGATCATGTCCACTCAATTTTATCCCATTTATAAAAAAAATTACTTTCCTCTTTTTTTAATACAATGAAGTACATATTATGAGCTTCTGGATTACTTTTTTTAGGCACAAAAACGCTTAGGCTACCAGATTACAGAGAGCTCCTTCAGGCAGCTTTTCTCGTTCAAAACCAGCAAATTTTCCGTGTATGTGGGCACCGCCAAGGAGACTTATGTCCTCAGATGCAGTGTGAGGCATGAGATGAGCAAGCTGTAAAATAGAACTAGAACTCCTAACGAGTATTTTTGACAAGTAAAAATCCCGAAAATGATAATTGACTGCAGTGCAAATAAGTTTGCTATTTTAAAGATGGTTCCACACTGGACTATTCAATTCCTTCTAAACTTGAACACCTGGGCACCTAAAACTATTTTATGTCTGCCTTGAAGATGCCCATGTAAGCGAAAGCGCTTAACCAAATAGTATTATCAAGAGATGTATTTAGTTAAAATAATTGTTTAACATTTTTCTTAATTCTCCAATATGTTTTTATTTAACGAAAATACACTTTATTCTTTTGGATTTATGAAACAAAAGAGCCTTTTCAAGTTCTGAGAAAGTTTTCAGCTTAACATCTACGGTGATTAAGTTAAGTAAAGATACGTGAGTGATTGTATAAAAAGGTCAATCCTTATTAGGGTAAGTGGTGCTGAAGGTTTTTCTGGGTGTTAAAGGTCGATTCTTCAACTTAATCATTCCCGCATATGTTTTTTGTTCCCAACGCGAAAAACTGTTTTTATTTTCTACATTCCCAACGTTTTTAGTGCATAATTTTGAAACAAAAATACTCATGGGATTGAATTAAATCAGCTTTACCTACTTGAGTAAGAGACCCTGTAGTAAAAAGTTGAAAAATGTCTTCAGATATAAATAGACATTACGTAAATGAAATCTCGTAATAAAAAATAGTATTTTTTTATTACGCCCCCAATCTAAAACGGTCACTTGAATAATATTAATATTTGATAAACAGTATTTTGAAAATATTCTGAATGTACAAGATTGATAGATATATTTTTGAGAACAATAAAGTCTATGCGTTTACAGTGCTTTTAATTTTTCATTGGCTGTTTTGAGTAATTACTTTATTAACTCTAAAGTCTTCAATTTTCTTCATATTTGATTTTTACGAAAAAAAACACTTAGATATTAATAGAAAATAAAAAAAATCCTTGGTAAAGGAGATCATGACTGCGTACAGGCTAGCCACTCTAAAAAATTGGCTTAATACCGATTAAAAATCGCAGCACATGCTTTCCTGTGAGCCAGTATTCTTAAAGAGACCGTAGAGTCACTAAATTAAAAGTAAAAGAAAAAATCTAGATTTACAAACATCCCGACAAAATAAATAAAGATTATGATATGTTATTGAAATCATTTCGGTATCTAATAATAAAGAAATCGCACAAAAAGATAGATTGTGAAACGACACCGATTTCAGATAAACAAGCTCTATATAGCAGCGACTGCGACACGACACAAATCCGCAGTTTTACTTTTCTCTATATAAACGTAGTCCCTTATTTTCTCCATATATTATGGCACTTGAACAATGTATTTTTTTAACACATTATACATATTTACAATCGGAGTGTGTTTATTGTTTTGAATTTATTTAAAAATGTTTCTACTATGTGAGCTAGGACTATCCTAAGACCCAAAAAAGCTACCAGTTTTATCTAATGCCTGCGGTGTGCAAATACAATAAAAAATTATGAAAAACGGAAAATGTACTGACACAAAAGAATTTATTTTTATACTACTTCTAAGAAAACCTTAAAAAATTGATAAGTTTTGAGGTGCGGAAAACGTGACAGCGAAACGTCGATTATGTCGATTTCAGTGAACTAATATAAGAACATAACCTAAAATATGAATTTTGCAGAAAACCGCAAGATATAATATTGAATGATACCACATTCAAACTTTGAATGTATGAGGTGACATTCTGTTTTAAGACTTGTTTTTTTTTATAGCATGTATTTTATATATTTATATATATATATATTATACGGCGGCCTCCGTGGTGTAGTGGTCAAGACGCTTGACTCACACACGAAAGGTTCCAGGTTCGATTCCCGGTGAGAAAACAAAAATTAAAATGTGTATTTTCTCAAGCCTGGGTATTCTGTGATGTAATTCACCACTGTAATTGGGCCTCCTGGCCTGTTGCGGTGCAAAAATAAAATAAACAAATAATAAAATAAAAAATGAATGCATTTATAAAATCAAAATATTTATCGACATTAATTTATTGAAGACAACTACATTTTTGAGGCATTAATTTTTCCATCAGCATCTACTATATCGTAAGATTTTCCTAGTTCTGTAGGTGCTTTCTGCGAATTAAGAAATGTCGTTTTCGTGATCGACACTATTTTAAGAAGGTGATTATTGTTTTTTGTGTGAAAGTGGCCTGACTGTTTTGAGCAGAACATAGAATATTCCTAACGGTATCCGGTAACACCTATATCTCAATGTTTCAAAATTGTGGACTAGGAGCTTTCTGCATAACTACGTTCAATTGGTTTAGTGTTGTAGATGTTCATCCATGAGTATATTCAGCCTTGGAGATAACATGGCAGAATTTTTTTTTGAGTAAATGAAACCAGAGTTTAATGAAATAATTAGATATTTACACCATTCAGTCTGATAATTATGAGATAGGCGGCATTATCCGAGCGTCAAGTAATATTTGCATGAGCAAACTAGCGTAATTATGGTTTAGCGTCATAGTACGGTTTGTAATGAAATTAATTACATTTGATGTATTTTGTGATATTAATGATATAGAGTCTTAATATTTTAAAATATAGATGAAGAATAATTTACAGAAGGGAATATAGAAGTCTAGACGATTGAAGGGCTTATGACCTGTCATTGGCAGGTTTAAGTGGTTACTTTATACACTGAGTAACATCTTTCTATATTTGTGTTTGTTAAGAGTATAATATTTTGGAAGAGCGTATTAAGCTCTCTAGGACAAAAACTATTTTCAGGAAAGGAGTTGAGAACTGGATTTTCCTTTGTGGGAGGGATTTGAGTGGGAAACTCCTTGATGATTTTTCAAAAGCTTGTATTTACTGTTTACCCTACTGATGTACGAAATATTTGTTTTTTTTTATTGTTATAGTGAGCTGGGGAGGTTGGACTGCAACTTTCACAAACCCCCTGATAAATGTACAAAAATTAATACTAAGAGTTATGTTGCGATGTCCTCCCACTTTTCTATCTGAGACATTGTTCCAAGTCATGAAGGTAATGGACATTAGACAATTTAAAAAAAAAGTCATTGTCACATTGGTGGTAATGCGGCTATAAGAGTAGATCCCAGCAGAATGCTCGTACGAGGTTTTCCTGTAATTTAAATAATTTAATTCTAACACAAGAACGACGTTTGCTCAAAGGAATTTCTCTTTTGTGGCCGCAAGAGTGTTCAATGTCCTGAATGAACACTTTATTTATTTTATTTATTTATTTTTGCACCACAACAGGCCAGGAAGCCCAATTTCAGTGGTGAATTACATCACAGAACACCCAAGCTTGAGAAAACTCACATTTAAATTTTTGTGTTCTCACCAGGAATCGAACCCGGAATCTTCCGTGTGCGAGTCAAGCGTCGTGACCACTAAACCACGGAGGCCACCCGTGTATGTATTTTATATTTTAACACATTTTCAGAAAGAGTGTACAAATAAAGATATTGTCTAAGGGAAAATATCATTCCAGGAGACTGCTGCGAGATATTGAATAGATTTAGATACTATTAAGCGTGTTATCTAGATGCCCTTTGAAACATAAATACGTTTGTTTATGTAATAATATTTATTTTCATTTTTGCTATAATTAAATTATGTACGTGCTTTCACTTTTCATAATGTTGTATTCCAACTCAACACAGAGTTCTTAGCTTCATAGAGTTTGGGATAAGTTATTATTTTTTTGTAATATGTATGTATTTGTATGAATTAAAAAAAATAAAGAAATATTTTTGCTGTGTTTCTGATCCTATATAATATTTTTGATTATAAAATCCAGTGTCAATTAATTTCTCGATCTAGCTCAAGACAAGACTTTTAGTATTATTGAGTAGGTTATAAACTGCAATAAAGTAAATAAATAAAAATATCAATATTTCACAATTTATTCTTCAACTTCGCTAAAATCAATTCTTTCGTTGATTCTCGTTGATGAGGTTAAATCTTGTTCTTATGTACAAAATATTAGATAGTCTTTTGTTGATGTAAAATCACATCATTCTCGATTTATTGATATTATTCATATGGCGGCCCTCGTCGTATAGCGGTTTAGACCCTTTTTTATGCACGAAGTTTTCCCTTTTACAAAAACAGGGAAAAAAACGACCTAGCCTCGTATCCATCTTATTCCAATCTCTAATTTGAGCTTCATATGCTTTCAAACAGCCTACATACTGTTCTGTTGGCTACCGAATCGGGTCCGTCTTACCAAATCAGATCAGCATCTTGTAATTCTGAGTGTCAGCAATTGATAATTTCCAATAAAATTAATCACAGTCCCTCGTTTCCCCAATTAAATGAAGTATTATGCAATAACATAAGTTGTCCCTATTTTTTCAAAAGAAAACTACAAGATATTGTTTCATATATTATATTATTTGATTCCTAGTCTTTGAAATTGAATATCAAGTCGACGAAAGTGAGCATTTCAAACACGTCTTTCTATTTTCTTTTAATTGAGAGAATAAAACTGTTCTCTCAATTCTCAATTAGAATAATAATTGACTCATTTGTTGTAAAATGATGGCGTAAAATACATGATTGATTTTGAATTTGTTGAATTTTCTTCTGTGTCTTCATGTTCCCATTATTTGAAGAAAAAAAAACGTCTACAACTTACGTTGAAACCCAACACATATTACTAACTTCTGAATTATATTCATTCGGCGTAAAAAAGCCAAGGTTACCAGATATCCATCGCCGAGGAGACTAAAGTTCTTAAATGCGGTGCGAGGTGTGTGGTGGGCAAGTTCTCAACTGTAGACGTTCAGGGCTAGAGAATCTGATGCTTTTTAAAGTAAACAAGCCGAGTTGATTAGCACATGAGGCTTTTGCATGCCATCCAGCAAGTCGTCTTGCCAATACTATGTAAGAGTTGCCACTAGAAGTGTCTGCATTCACGTTATAACGACTGTTCACACATTTCCCCGAAACACCTAATCTAAATAATAATATTCGCTTTTTTGGAAATTTCGATTTATTGCAATAAGAAACTTAAGCCCTACGGGAAATTGGAGAAAAAAAACACAAAAATTTAAGCACAAGTTTGTTCATTCAAATACAACTTCTGAAAGCGTAAATAAATAAAAGAAAAATTTACTCATTTTCAGAAAGAAAAGAGGGCCAAACTGGAGTTTTTAAGTATTCGACCATCCATCTTGTGCAGAAAAAGTTTTTGACTGAACTATACAGGGGTAAATAAAGAAAACAGAGATAACCCGGTGGTTAGGATTACAAATTTGTGTAAATTTTTCATCCTGTAAAAACATTTGAATAATGAAAAAAATCCATTGAAAAAGCTCCTCATTTGTAAACAATATTTTTTCAATTTTCTATGCTAAAATAAAGTTGCTTTAATGTATTTTATTTTTTATAATGAAATTTGAATATTTGGAAAGCAGTGGAGTCCTAAGTGACTGTCCGTTCTTAAAGCCTACCTTTGAACACCATCATCTTCATATCTGCACTTGGTGGTGCATAGGGCACTGCATTATTACTCCAATTGTAGCGAATCTGAATAATTTTCACTACGTAAAATATAAGTGATAACTATTGGGCATCATCTGATAGAATAATAAAATATTGCAGTGAACCATCTTCAAAATAAATATTCCACTCTGACGCTATCGGAAATCAAATCCAGCACCTCAAATATTTTAAACAAATGTACTAACTACTACATTAGGTGGCGGATTTACATCCATTAGAATTTGTTTTTAGCCAGCCAGCGAGTCAAAAATACTCGTCCAAGATTCTGGTTCTATTTCGCGTAAAGAACTATTTATTTCATTCACAGAACTAAATTATGGTCCCGTGGTAGTATTGTGAACTCACGGGTTAAAGGTTCGAGGTTCAAATCTCACTCTATCATAACTCGATTTCTATTTTTCCAGCACAAGTAATTTCCGACTTTTAGGAAATGGTCCAAAATTTTAATATCTGAGTAAATAATAATAACTCAGTAATCGAGTAATAATGTTCTATCCGGTTGTAATGATGCATAGAGCACTGCATTAGTACATCAACCGCAGCGTATTTTGATCAATTTCACTATATGAACACGAGATTGTCAGTCGTGTTCGTATCAGTCGTACCTAATATCAATTGAATTCAAAGTGGTATTTTTTATTTATTTTTTAATGAATTCTATACTAAAGTAATGAATAATATATCTATACAATATAATATATCACGAAGTTACATTGTTTGAGTTGATTTCATGGATGAGAGTTGGTGTATCTCACAGAACCACAGAAAAATATCAATGTATAGTATATATTACTTACATTATATTATGTACCTCCTATGTAGGTACAAATATATGATATTTTTTATAGCTTACCTGTAAATAAAATCACCATTCGCACTGATATATAGATAAGCAGTTTTTTTTTTTTCATTTCTGTTTTTGTTATATTAGTATAGAACTATTTATACTTTAAAACAAAAAAAACTTCATCTTAGAACAGGCTGAGCCATGTTTGATGGAGAATATCCCAACCAGAGGACGCTCCGTATTCATTTTGTCATTCACTACTTTTATATAGATTCTCTGATACTAAATTATTATGTACAATTTATGCAGTAGATTTATAAATAAATAAAATTGGACGTGCTTACAAACATAATTTAGAAAACAGATGAGCAAATTAATTTTAAAAACAATTATTATTTATCTAAAATATACAGTTCCTTGCCTTTTAATAATCATGACTCTCTTAATTAAAATAAAAATGAGTATTGAAATAAACTTTAATGTGAACAAAAAGCGTAGGCCAATCTTGTTACATTAACTGTTTGACAAATGGTTTTTCCTCATTTTCTGTAATAAAAATAAAGGATGATTAATTGGATGACGTAACAAGAAAATGCTGGATATTAATAATGTTTTAGGGTTTATAAAAAATAATAGTTCCTTTTCGAGAATTCAACTATCATATCTTCGTTATAAAAATATGAAACAACATATAAATATAAACATATTACAACAGAAATGAAGAACGTTTTAAAGAAGGTAATATAGAAATCTAGGCATCTTTAGGGCTGTCACTGGCTGTTTTTTGATTTACTCATGCAAATAAACATATTATTAGTAGTGATAATTTTTAGAAATTTTATCAGAAAGGTATTTATTTATATTGTTCATTAACGCCCAAAAGGCATTAAAAAACATAAAAATGAAAAACATGCTAACATACTAAATAATAAACATAGAATATACAGAAAAAACATGTGAAATTAGTTAAAAAGGATATAATAAAAAGTTTTACAAAGTAAAAAAAAAAAACAATAATAACAAAGGTATGCAAGAAAAAACAGTAAGCATATAAACAAAAAATGCAAAGATATAAGCATATAAAATAAATTATGTAAAGCAAACAATAAATAAAGTGTTACGGCAAGAAAGAAATACATTTTTAAGTTAAATTAATAAACAAGAAAACATATATTATCACGAAAAAATTAGAAATAAAAATATGTATCTATGAAATGAGTATTTGCCAATACTACAATGCAATTTGATATAATAGTAAAAAATAAAAAAAAGTATAAGGTAATAAAAATAAACAAGTAAGTATTTTTTTAATTTATGGAATTGAATTGTCAATAATAGTTTGACGAGCAGCTCAAATAAACTTGATATTGTGGACTTATTATTGTAAAGGATTGGACAGAATGTCTGCAATGATAATTGAAAAGAATAAATAATATTCAAATAGTAAAAAAGGACATAAATGAAATAATATGGAGATTCTCCACATCAAAAAAGCCTTAAAAATGATATTCCCTTAGTAAATCCAAGTTTTCAAATACCAAATAAGTTTTCAGTACAGCCCTCTTTTTGAATTGAAAATTAAACAATCGATGTATCTCACCTCAACTCCATCTCTCACTCAGATCTTTACCAATTCTTCAATATAATATTATTATTTTTTAATTAAGCTGTGGTTTAGACATGGTGGTGTTCGCATCTCTATAAATCTGCATGTGATTTATGTAATTTTTAAAATACTTTGTAAACACTGCGGTGAAGGTGGAAGTGTATTTTAGTATTTGCATGTTGGTGTAGTGAGTGTCCTGACAAAAAAACGGGTACGGCTTGAATTCGGTAGACTAAAAAAGTGGTTTGATACTTATATTTACTAACATTAATGAAAACGTTTTACCAGAAAGTAAATGCTTTAAACAAAAATTATATATTATTTTAGATTTTTTAAAAATTGATTAGATTAAACAATTTTCTCCTATCATTTAAAAAATTGTTTACAAAGCAAATGATCCCTTGGTGAATTATAATTTAAAAAATATCAATAAAACAACATATTGGATGGTTGGAAGAAATTTTTAATTAGTAATAAGTCCGCTAATGAAGGGATATGTTTAAACAAAAAGTTAAATAAATAAATATAAACAAAATGTGCCGCTAAGCACGATCAAATATGAAGGTTATTTTTTTCCTTTGATTAGGTACATGAGAACAGTTCACCATGAATTATTGCCGAAAGATCTTACGAACAATAAGGAGTATTAAAAATAATAAGTCTTAAAGTTTTACGACGATTCCTTGAAAATATCCGTTAAATGAGACCAGAATGGTCCAACAACTCTTGGATTTTGCCAAATCGACTTCACAAATATACATATAAAAATTGGGAGGTAATTTTGAAACTACGTTAATTTATTCAAATGTTGTAAGTTTCTCAACAAAAACGTATACATTAATACACTAAGCGCAGTAAAATTATTATCTTGACTTTAATTAAATTTTCATATCTAAAGTTTCAATGAATAAAACAGGTACCACAAAAGTCAATTGAAAAAGTTTTCTTCGTACAGCTATTGAGAACGGTTTATTTTAAAATTTGAATGGATTGGCTTCATGTGCATACTAAATAAAACACGACATCTTAAAACAAAATTACCTACGTTGCGCAGCGTGGTGGCACTTCGTAGCGAGAAAATAATGAGAAAGTTCGGAACAGATATTTCTAGAATTTATTGGCTTGATAATACTAAACTTTACCTAAATCTGGAAAATAGTTCAAAGTGTATTGAATTATTAGATCCCTGACCAAAAAACAAACATTTTTCTCAAACCTAAATCACTGAGATCTCTCGGAACCTGGCGTGCCAGCCGGACGAAACTGACGAATTGACAAGAACGAAAACGACTTAACTCAAAAAAAGCTTAAAATGAGCTGAGATCATTAAACGATTTCAATGAACACGATCCATATTTTGCATTTTAAGAAACGCAATATTTGGGTGGGAATAGGACAAAACCGTTACATCGGTCTCTTTATTACTCAAAATAAAGAATATTCCGTGTCAGTACGGAAGCGGCGCAATAAGTGTTGTGTTTCATGGTTGTGTGAAAGACGCAAGGCAGACAAACATATGGTGACAGAAAACCGGTTAAGACGATTTAATTCCGACACAAATGACATGTTTAATTTATTTTTTTTTATATCAAAACGACCAATTTTGCTTTGTGATTGTTTCGATCCGACTAACCGATAATCTAAGTTACATGTTTAAATAAATGTCATTTTATTATTGAAATTATCGATTATCTATGTGAATTTTGAACGTTTATGTTATTTTGTGAATAAATAAAAACATGTGTTTGGTGACCTGATCTGAGCTCATAAAAATTATGCCATTACCTAATCGATCAGAGTGTTTTTTTCAATCTAATAATGAGTCATTACATAAATGTCTTGTTTAAACTTATAATGTTTTTTTCTATTACGTTTTTTTTTTCATAGATTCATAGCTGAAAGCCTTCGAAAGTATGAAAGTATAGATTTTACTTCAAAATAAGGTGCTTACTTCGAAAAATACGAAACCATTGACGATATAATATGAAAGTGTCACACAATTTTCGAAAAAGTTGATTTTTTCAGTTGAATCGTTTTCGTTATCAAAGGTGCGATATTCTCTGTCTAGTAGCAAAAATAGTATCCATTGATTACCTAGGTATTTTGTGTTCTAAAAATGACATGCAATCTCTATTGTAAACAACCCTTTTCCATATTTTTTTCCGATGCACTCAAATTCGTCAAATCTATCAAAACCTGATACAAATAATTAAAAACATTTTGTTGTGACAACTCACAACTTACTTTATCCACAAATGGTAACAAAACTTTGATTGCACTTTAAAAAAAAACATGAAAGTTGGCTCTCGCTTCTGATTTAGTAAATCTTACAGCTTCTGTGAATCTTTATCTTTTGACATCACAAATTACTTGCTAGCATAAAAAAAACTGTTATTTACAGGCAAAAGTAAATTTTATAAAACCTTTACATTTTGAGTAATTTTTTTCTTAGGATTTCTCAATAAATTATAACAAGAATAATCAGGTATCATTTTTCATTTTTAAATCTAGAGGATAAATAATTCAGTCATATAAAATTTACTTCAACCAAAAGAGTTTAACTCTTAAAGCTCGCTGGGTCAAAGAGTTACGTGTGTGGCGGTGATGGGTCAAATGAGACCCAGATTTAAATGTCACCTTAAATGTATTTTGTTGATTCTTTAGTAAATTTTTTTTTCACTATAAAGTGCATAAGCATAAGCTGTGAATCACGAAAAACCGTGCGATATATTATGACGAATAGAAAATAATTTTCACATAATCGATAATTTACAAATCTCCTTTGTAAATTATCGAAGTCCAATCGGGCCAATTTCTGGTAGGTTTTGGTTGGTTAAAAAGTTTAAACAAAAATACGTCAAAGGAAAATATTCAATGGAAAACGTCGCTATGAAGAATTTGTATTTATTTGTCCTGTCATTAGCCAAAATACGAGATTTGTAAAAACATTTTGTCCCTCCGACTTCTCGTTTCACCATATTTCTCTCCATTGCAATAAAACCCAAACAGCAAAGCCTGAGCAGAAGGGAAAATTTCAAGTGACTGAGATGAAATTGTGAGCTACATAAATATTGTGGTGAACAATCAAGAAAAATACGCCACGCGTAGATTAACGTATGTGTTCTGCTCAATGAATAGTGAAAACGAATTTCACCCCTTAAGAAAATATTATTTTTACGATGTAGGCAAATTGTGTGTATGTTTTTTATGAGCGCAAAATGTAGGTAAACATTAAAGTGAAAAGCGTTTTTGTGTGGATGATTTTTTGTTGTTTTATTTTCTACAGGTACATTTACATTTAATTTAAAAAAAACATAAGGTCTATCCCCAAATTTTTTTATTCAATAATATAAATTACATCTTGTTAATTAAGGACAGGCAGAAGGGTAGTCAGCAAGCTGAGTAAGGCATTTTATACTTCTCACAAAAACATGTTTTTCGTTGGTAGATGTATCAACAATACCTCAAGCGATGCAACGCCCGTCCAGCTCGAGTGTTTATCTCAGAATGAATTTTTAAAGAAAAGTTGGCGTTCAACGGACAGTTATTTACTTACTCTTTTCCAGTATGCAAATGTATATAAAAATCCCACACGAGAAAATAAGCAAAAAAAGAATATTTTTTTAAGTAAATGACAGAACAAAAAATATAGGTATACATACTTTTTAATTTTTTTAAATGGATATTTAATCTTTAGAATTAAGGAAAAAATTGAAGTTTACATCTAAGACTTCTAAGACTGAATTGTACCTATAGTTAAGGTATTTTTAACCGTTTTTGACCATAATTAGGTGTGATGTAAAAATGTGTCACACCAACCTCAAACTAAGATAATTTTTGTTTAACATCAGTAGTATTTATTAAAATTACGTTTGATAATTTAGCTTGGCTGTTAAGTTTAAAAAAAAAGTATTTTGGTGTTTAATTCACATATAAAATAGCTTATTGCAATAATTTTTGCATTTTCATCTTCGAAAAAGCCAAAAATTGACTCCCGTGTTTTTTCTCTAAGGTACACTTAAAAAATCTTAAGATTACAAAAAAATGTGATATTTTTTAAAATTATTGTTTTTCAATGTAAAAGTTTAACAAAATACTGGGATAACACATTTTAATGGAACACCTAAAGAAAATTTAACTTAATTTTAAATTGCCAGTCTGGAGATACCCTAAAGGGTGAAAGCGCTAATTAGTCAAATTAATAAATGAAAGTGTACCAAGTATTTTTAAACTATAACGTATATTTAAATGTAAGTAATTATTTATTATGTATGCAGATAATTGGTAGAATTCTATATTAAAATTTGGTTAGGTATTTTAAATAAAATACATTTATTTTCGATTAAATTCTACTTTTATGTGTGATAATGTCTAAACAAGACAAATCGCATCACATTATACACACTTGCATATTTTTTGAAAAGTAGAATTTAAATCCAATAAATGTATTTTATTTTCTATACCTTACCAAATTTAAAAAAGTTATTGTATCACTTCTAAATAATAACAATAACGCAACAATGTGCGCATTAATCGATGTGACTTCCTAAAAAAAAAATTAAAAAAACGTTAACATTTAATTTTAATGGTTTTTAAATGTGAAATTATTAAATGAATACATTTTATAGTGATTGTAAAAATAAATAAGATATAAATATAAGCTTCATGTTCTAAACCAGACGTAAAAAATTCCTTGGGAATAAATTTTCACATGATTCCTAAAATTACAAAAGGTTTGCTGCCGTTTATAATTAACCAAACTTGTCGTCAATTCGTTGTCCATCTTTTAAAAAGGCGTATCTTGAATTTGTTCATTTTTGAGATGACTTTCTAAGAATTTGTTTCGAAAATTTTCACCCTTAAAAATAATCTTACCGTACTTTGCTGGAATTTAAAAAAAATAATTTAGAACAGTTTGATGCCCATTTATTCCATAAATGTAATCTAATTTTTATTAAAATATTCAGAACTCCTGGACTGGTACCTGAAGCGTAAGACTAGAAATCTTACCCTCATGTAACAAACATGATTAAGATATGCTGCAATTGGTGTACCGATGCAGTGCCCCATGCACCATTAGATGCGGAAAGGGAATGATCATGATAATGAAGAATATCACTTTTGCACCATGATTCTGACACAAACTCATTTTTTTCGATTTTGTGGCTTGACAAAATTTTGCATAACATCATCCATCTATCTTTATTCACCCATTACATATAGAAATAATAGATTCCTTAAAGTAAATTTAACTTCTTTTACTTTGCACAGGTTCATATTTTAAAAATATCTTTATGCTTTACCATATGCCAATAGTTACGCTCTCAGTAGATATATTTTCTTGGCCTATTATTTCACGTCCTCAAAGATAACCTACCTAGTATTCGTCTCCATATTTTTAACAATCTTATCGGAAAAAAACTTCTCATTTTACCTACAATTTTGGATTAGTATTTTTAATTAACAAATATATTTTACTCCTACTACTACCATCACGCCATTTCTCCATAAGGGTAGGCAAAGAAAATGGACCGCCCCACAAGTCTGTCTTGGCATACCTTTCTAGTTTCTTCCACATTCGTACATCATGACCAGACTTAAGACTTTGGTTTATCTGATCATGCCACGTTTTATTTAGTCGTTATCGTCTCATGTTACCTTTATTTATACAAACTCGTTTTACCATTATTTAGTCGTCCAATTGTTCTACATGACCAAACCATCTCAGAGACCTTAATCTTATTTATTATACCTGACTCAGATTTACGTTCTCGCCTGATTTTCTCATTTGTGACCCTGCCATGCATTGATTTTCCACACATTTGTCTAAGAAATCGCATTTTGACCGCGTTCACTCGGTTTTTATCCTTCCTCTGCCAGTTTCATGTTTCGCTTCCATACATAAGTGTTGGTACTAAAACTCCGTTGTGTACTGCCAGAATATCTTCGATCAAAATATTTTTATAAGAAATTACTGTGATTAGCGTACCGTTATTTTTTTTGTGTTAATCTCTAAAAGTTATCACAGTAAAAAAATATTTTTTTCTCTGAAAAACAAAGTATCTATTAATTGCAAACTTTCAAATTTCGTTTAAATTATCTAAAAACTTGTGATCTAATTTTAATAAGAATATTAAATTTTATAAAGTTAGCCTTTGATTAGCGGAAAACTCAAATTGACTTAATTTTTCAGTTTAACTTTTATTAGAATAAATAAATCTCTCGTTCATTGAGTCTTGAATTTCAGCGTATAATAAATTCAAAATCTTAAACGTTTAATAGGTTTCGCCACGGAAATATTAAATTCGTAAATCATTGAGATGCAAAGAGGCTATAAAAGAGCCGCCATCCACAAATAATAAATGCTAAGAACAGGATTTCAAAGTTCTGATCCAGTGCCAATTTTGCGCCAAATGCAGAAGAAAAATTTAAGCCATTCAATTTGGTTCAAGCTGCGTCAATAACATTAAATAATATCTATACATCCGAACTTCTTTTGACACCAGGAAAATGTTTCACGCAGTATTGAGTATAAAAGTTTATCGAAAAACAAAGGTGGATAGGTTTTTATGTAAAAGGAATTTAAAAAAAAAAATTGGTTACTTTTTTGGGTTCCTACAACAAATAGTACAACTAAGCATTTTTAAATTTATGTCAAATTATTATCTATTATTATCAAGTAATTTTACTTTTATATCGCGTTATTTCAAAACCGTGTAAAAATAGGTTCCAGTGTATAAAACAAATAAAGAAATAGTGTATTTAAATAAGTATAAAATAATTTTAAAAACATTTGTTTCTTTTCAAGAACTATTTTTAAAAAACAATTAGTTAAATATAGACATATTATGTATCAGCTTATTTATACACGCGGCTTTGCTCTCATAATATAAGGAAAAAAATACTTAGGTAATTAACCAGTTGGGTAGTTTTTCAATAAGAATTTTACTAATGAAATGAGGAATTCCAGCCCAACCCGAACATAAATTATAAAAATGTTTTCGTGTACATGTGAATATTTAAAAATTTTGTAGTAGGTTGAAATATTTGTATGAAAATAGTATTCATTTTAAAATCGTTAATAATGACGTCACTCCTTATATCTACGTGTAGTATTTCCGGTTTCCGCTTTAAAGCCCCCGCACCTTGTAAGGAACGTTTTGACCATAGAAAAAAGAGAGTATAATTCAAATAATTCGATTACGACCTACGACCTGAAATCCGGCAAATAATACTTTGTTGACATTTCAACCAGATATTATGTCAACTTTCTAGGTTTTTCTAAATCGAAACGTTCGTAAAAACAACCATAACATAGAAATGAGCAAATTACGATCAACTAAATGAAGAAATCAAAGCAATATTCCATAGATTCTTGTCAGTTTTGTTATTGGCTGGAGAAATACCGCTTACCGCGGTCAGTGAAAGTAAGAACGCCAACCGTTTCATGACGTCACTATTGAAAAGTGACACACTGATTACAGTCATTTGGCGCGGTATTAGATAAATGAAATTTAAAAAAATAATATCTTTGTAAATAACAACAAAATTTGCTTCGTTAAATAGTACGCTAATAGAAAAATAAATAAATTAGAAAACAGTGGAATTCCTCATTATATGTTTTTTCGAAATAAAAAGTAGCTTGTATCGATTGCCGGTCGTCCATCACTATGAAAAAAATGTGACGAATTGTTAGTCTATGGTGACGGAGTATAGTTATTCTCTATTAAATTCCGAAATTCTACTACAAACCAAAACGAAAAGCAAACAAAACTAACCAAAGATTAAGCAAGTCAAGAAAGCAAGCTTAGAAATTTAAAGAATTGATTTCCAATAATTTTTATAATGATAATTTTTTACATCCCACCTAATCGCATGTTCATTTTCAAATAATGTTGCAAATTTTTACTTTATTTTATATTTTTTTAGTGTACTTTTTAAATTTTCGAAATAAAAAGTAGTCAACCAATTTTAATGACCCATCTTTTCAGTTATTCCTTTGAAAAAATCAAGTTGATCGGTTACTCCGTTGAGACGTGAAGAACACACAAACAAACACACTTTCGTATTTAAATTATTACTACACGAGTGTATGTTAAGAGAAAGGAGGCTAACTCAACTTATCTATGTAGATTATTTTTTTTAAAAGTAAATCATCATCATCATTATTTTCTTTTCCATACCAGTAGTGTATAGGGCACTGCATTGGTAACCGAATAGAGAGTATTTTGTTAATCTGTTACATGCAGATAATGTGATCCGTCTTACGCATCTTGTGCCAGGTGAGGAACAATGTAGTATCGCAGCAATATTTCTCATCCACCTTGCTAGGAATGAAACCCAGGACCTCAAGAATGCTAGGTTAACACGTTAATTATAACACCCTTTCCTTCATCTCCACTCTTTTTTTTCCTTATTTATGATTTTTATCAGAAAGCTGTCATTGATTTGAAAACACTTGTCCAGGATTCTGAGTCTATTGTCATTTTAAATGTGTGTATCCTCCATCACTGTCAATAACTGACTGAATATATTTTACACAAACACCGGCTACAAAACAGCGTCTCTGTCTTTTTTGTTATGAATTCTATCTTAGAGCTCTTTCTTAAATAAATTTATTGCTGTTTTGTGGTCACATTTGTTTTTCGCGTAGTAAGGATAAATATTTTTTTGTATTGAAATTCAGTATAGTTGTACAAATTTTACTTTCCAAATCCGGCGTACAAATGTCTATTTGAGGATTACGAAAAAAACTTTATCATTAAAAAAATAAGAGAGAAATATCATCACATCACAAAAATAAAGTTATCCGTAAAAGACATAATGATTTTATTAAAAATCTATTGAAAAAATACCTTTGTAATTTAATGCAATTTTTTTTTTAATACAAGATTACCAATAAGGATAAAGGAATGAAAAGCTTTACAATTGCTGTTTAAAATCAGTTAGAAAAATATAGCCTTACAAATTGAACCTGGCAATGCTTTGTTATTGCTAGATTTGAGTACTTACTCGTATATATAAATACATTAAATGAACACCATCGAAAGTTTAATATCAATTATTGTATTTATTTAAAATTAGATGTGTGCATTAGGGTGGGCCGATATTTTTTTTCCGAATTTGAAATGAAAGAGGTCTAAAAAGTTACTTTTTAGATTACTCGGAATGCAAAAAATTTCAAAAAAAATATTTGATACAAATTTTGGCCCCTTAACCAAAGCTTGAAGTTCCTGAAAAAGTCCATTTTTTGCGCTAAATCGGCTGTCATTTCGTATTTAAGTATGAAAATCAGTGTTATTGAATTTTATAATATACATTAAACCTTATGAAATAAGCATCCAAGGCTTGAGTTGCTTTTTGTTTTGTAATAATGGGAAGTATTGTTTTCGTGAATATAAGCCAGGCGCTCATCGGAATCAGCTCCGCGAAGTGTAAACTTTTGGCATTTTGGTAGTTTCAAAACGTGTTCGAATTTGTAATGTGATTAAGTTGTACCTTAAGTTGTAGTTGTATCTAAACAAAAAATAATTTTATCAACATAGACAATTAACGAAATATTCAGACAGTTAAAAACTTCAAATCTCGGTTGAAGGCCAAAAGTAGTATTGATTTTAAAAAAAAAAATACGTTCAATGTGATCCAAAATGCAACTTTGATGTCGAAAAAACTAAAAACTTCATACATTATCGGCCCACTCTAATGTACATAAACATTTTAATTTTTGTGTTTTAACCTGGTGATGGATTAAAAATACATTAACGCTCTTTTTTTGTACTAAATAAATTGAAGATTTAATGAGCTATAAACCTTTTCGCGGCAAAGATGTACATTTATTTGAAAACCGCACGTAAATCGGTCCGGTATTTATCGAGGACGACCATTTGAACATTATTTTATATATATATATATATATATATATATATATATTATGCTTTGTTATTAACTTTTATGTTATTAAAAGCTCACATTAGTTTTAAACATTTTATCGACTTATTTTAAAAGGATTATAAAATAAAGTTAAGATATTTATATAGATTTATACCAAGTTTGAGTTCAGTATTTTGCCGAGTTTGTTAAAATACTGCAATTCCAAATCAATACGTGTTTCCAGTAATGATACAGCTTTGGATTTGTGCAAAATGGAATTGGAAAACTGCACAATACGGTACAAGTATTGTACGGTGTTTTGTTCCATTTTTGCTAGCGGAACGTGTTATATCAGATATTAATACCGCTTTCAAACTACAAGATAAACATTTTAGTTGAGTACGAAGTGTTATGGAAAATGAAATCGAATTATTGGAACGAGGATAACATAATGATACGAATGTTTTGGTTATTTTTCCAATCGAATTATTGAAGAATTTCACATACTTCAAGAGTGTTCATCATATATGGCGAATCGACTTATTTGAAATGTTTTTGCGCAGAATTTGAACATACAATTACAAACCATTTTTATTTTATTTTAGTTGAGGGTATTACGGTATTATTTATTTTAGTTGAGGGAAAACGGAAAATCAGTTATTGATCCCAAAATCAACTAAACATACATAAAAACCTACCTACCAAAATAATAGAGTGATTCAAAACCGTCTTTAAACCTTGCAGGAACAGATTTTAATTATATTATTTGACACCGCAAACTTAGCATTTTCCATTGAGTTAGTGAGTCATAATTTGCAATCTCACAGTTATTTAAAAAAAAATCAAATGGGTTATATTAGAAATATTACACGATTTAGTCATGTTATGTCTTTTCTGGTTAGTAAAGTCATCATGTGCTTTTTCAGATTAATTTTAAATTTTCTTCCAGTGTAATTTTCCAAGTAGTAAGGTCAGTCGCTGTAGTGTTTAAGTCAATTGTATACTATTTTTGACTGTCCTTAGATTGTCTTTTTTTTCTTTTTATGTAGGAGTGTAATTTTTGTCTGATATCATATGTCAGTTTTTTTATTATTGATATTTTATCGTCTTGTGTTTCCCAGTGCAATTTTGTGTACACTTTTTATCGTCCTAATTTTTGACAAGTATTTTATGTCAAATTGGTGTGTTTTTAGATACAGTTTATTTGTAGTGGTCAGGTAGGGTGAGTTGTATGTTAGTTAAGTAATTTTAATGTGTTACCTTTTTTTTTGGTTTCCAGATAAAAAATGTAAATATTTAACGTTACAACTCAATACAAATAAAATACATAATAAAGTTACATTGAAGTTTTCTATTACGTAAAAGAAAAATCTATTCTTGTGTACATAATTGGGAATGACGTCTTACCGTAATTTGTGTATTTTATTTTTAATTAGTAAATATTTTCAGTATCTTTATCTTTATAATTATAATTCCTCCGTACATGTGATGTCACTGAAGTCCTTCTAATTGGTTGAGCCGATTAACGTTCGATTTTCAAAGATATATAGATTTTTGGGCTGTGTGTGTTCGTAGATATTAAAATATTCAATCTAATATGTAAAAAAGAAGTAAGGAGCACAAATGCTTTATTCACCGATCCACCAGGGTTGTATTGTATAGAATTCATTTACCAAAAAATCGAAAGATATTGTTTTTTGTGTATAAAAAAACTTTGTTTTTGAATATTTTTAAACAGCATTTATTTTTCTGGATTTAAATTAGATTATTTCCTTAAATCCCTTACAATTTCTACCCATTTTTTTCTTTTTACTTGATTTTTGGTAATACTAAAACAATACGACCTGGGTATCGTTTTTGATCAAAAATTATCCTTCATTAGGCACATAAATAATATTACTAGTAAATCTCTCAAAATGTTAGGCTATATTTTACGTGTGACTAAGGAATTCAAAAACATTGGCACTTTGAAGTTGATGTATACTTCATTAGTGAGAAGCCAGTTAGAGTATAACTCTACAATATGGACTCCTTACTACAGCTGTCACCAAAATTCTCTTGAAAGAGTCCAAAAAAAATTCTTACAGATTACATATATAATTTTTCTTTTCGCGTGTATTTTACTGAACTCCTTAACGGCTGAACCGATTTTGATGCAATTTTTGTGTGTTTTGGTAGATCTCTGGATGGTTTAAATTCACCATTGGATCCGGTCGGTGGCGTTGCGATCTCAATGTCAAATGTCACTTAGTATATAGTTTATCGAAAATTTGAATTTTTCGAGATTTTGCGTTTGCTGAACCAGCTAATAGCAGGAAAGCCAACGTTCGAGCAGGACAACTTCTGTCAGGTCCACTAGCAACTAATAAATAAACGGTGTTTTCAATCAGTACTACACAATAAACAATAAACAATAATATTAACATATTACAACAGACATGAAGAACATTTAAGAGAAGGTAATATGGAAGTTCAGGCATCTACAGGGCTTATGACCTGTCAATGGCTGGTTTAAGTGGCCACTTTACACACTGTGTAACATTCACCATTCTGCCTATATTTGAACATCCATATTCCTTCAATTCTTTCATCTGTTGATGTTTGTGAAGTTATAGAGCTAAAACCTTTATTTATGCGGGTGAGATTCATCTAATTGAATTATTTCACCTACATACCGCATAAATAAAGGTTTCAGCTCTTTAACTTCACAAACATCAACAGATGAAAGAATTGAAGGAATATGAATGTTCAAATATGGGCAGAATGGTGAATGTTACACAGTGTGTAAAGTGGCCACTTAAACCAGCCATTGACAGGTCATAAGCCCTGTAGATGCCTGAACTTCCATATTACCTTCTCTTAAATGTTCTTCATGTCTGTTGTAATATGTTAATATAAACAACTACCCAGGG
Organism: Micrasema longulum; assembly: GCF_059751315.1. Lineage (NCBI taxonomy): Eukaryota > Metazoa > Arthropoda > Insecta > Trichoptera > Brachycentridae > Micrasema > Micrasema longulum. The sequence continues at coordinate 501,482 of NW_028279150.1, forward strand.
AGTTGAATCCAGTCCTTGTCTACAAAAATTTGGACAAACTCAAAATATTGTTAACAATAATATAATTCATCAGCTCTTTTTTAAATATGTTATATTCCAGACTGTACCTTTTACTTCCTTTCTTCATATCATTCAAGAAAAAAATTCCTTTGTAAGCATAATAATGATGTGTTGTAGTTGTTTTTAATTTTGGAATTAAGATGTTACCGCTTGTTCTAGGTCTCGTACTTACATTTTGTGACGTAGAAACATTATTATTTACGTTGCCTTTATGGATTTTAACCAAACAATTATTTTTAAACAACTATTTTATATCTAAAACCTCAAATTTCTTCGATAATTGGACAGTGGGAAAAGAAGACGGTTTTATTATTGTAACTTTCATAATGCATTGTTTTGCACCTTTTTTGTTTGTATTTGTTTTATAATATATATATATTTATTTGAGAATATGCTCCAACTAAGGAGCGGACATGGAATGAGGATGGTGATGATGATGATGTTTTTTTTATAGTAGGATTATTTTTTATATTATTGACAATTGTTTATATCAATTAGTAGAAATAAAATTATCTTTTCAGTAATAAGTCCTTAATTCTTATGTTATAAAATATTACTCAAGGAAACATTAACTTAAGCACTTTATGTAAGTTTAAGCAGAATACCATCTTCCTTGTGTAAATCTACAATAGTGCCTACTAAAGTCATGGAGAGCAATAAGCCCTTAATCATCAAGAGCACTTTAGTTAAATGCCGAGTCGAGTTTTTCCCAACGAGTGGTGTAAAAAAAAACACATTAAAAAGTAAAATTTATTTGTCGGAATATAATCCGTTGAAAGATTATCCCCATTACCAGAATTGAAGTCCTGGGTTCGAAACTCATGAGGGCAGATATGACCATTTGTTTATAAGGTGGTTTTACCGTACATCCCTTGACTAGCATCTGAAGCGTTATACCGATCACGTTACCTTCATGTAGGATATTATGAGTAATTGCAACACTTGGTGCCAGGCCAGCCAACGCAGCAACGCAACACGTCACCAACAACTGAACAACTTAATTCTGATTCTCTTTGCCCAGCGCTGATTTAGGTTGTTTCGACACGACATCGTTGACGACTTTTAACATTTCACGTAAATTAAATTCATATATTATACGTATTGTTGGCATCTATTATGTTGTATTTTTTCTTTGTTATAAATTTTAATTTTAATTTAAATAAATTTTTATTTAAGTAAGTGAAATTTTTCATTTAAACACGTTCATTTCCATACTTCCCATACAACTAAACTTTTGGGCCAGGCAAAATATCAAATAATCCTCTTTTATAACTGTATAATAAGAAAACTAGTCGGTAGTCATTTAATTGTTTATTTTGCATGAAAATATTTGCCTTAAAACAGATTATATCTAGTTAGGCAGACTTTCCACAATCCATAGAAATCTAATACCTAAAACATGTAACAGATAAAGAAAAGGCATTTTTTGTTAATAAATCGTGATTATTATTGTTATAAATCATTATTTATGCTACAATTTTTATTATTACTTTCATGTTTTTTAATTTATATTTATTTTGACTTTTTTAAATTTAATAATTAAATTTTTTAAGCATCATGTAATGCAATGAAAAAAAACATATTTATAAAAGAAGGTCCTTTCTAAATACAAGAATTTTCTAGCTAGTCGAGACCTGAAACAACGAATTTCTGTAATTTTTAAAACTGTGAAATACATAAATAAATAAATAAATAATTTACATGAAAAAAGTTTCACAAAAAGCTGATCGAAATACGCAGCAATTGGAGTACCATTGGGGTAGCTTATGCACCACTGGGTACGGAAAGAAAAAATATGATAAATTGCAGTTATTTTAAATAATGAAGGTCATCAACAATATTTTGAGCATGTCCAAACTTTTGTCGACTAGAATTGGATTGAGCTTTTATAGAAGTACATACAGAAGTCTAGGCATCTACAGAATCGAAAGAATATAGATGTTTAAATATGGGCAGAATGGTGAATGTTACACAGTGTGTAAAATGGCCACTTAAACCAGCCAAAGACAGGTCATAAGCCCTGTTGATGCCCAGACTTCTATATTTCCTTCTTTAAAATGTTCTTCATATCTGTAGTAATATGATAAAGTTAAAATCTCACCAGGGAGTTGAATCCAGCCCTTGCCTACAAAAATTTAAACAAGTTCAATATATTGTTGATAAATCCACCTGGTCCATGAAGAAGTATTGCAATTGAAAAAATAACATTTTCAGGCCTTGCCTAGTATGTAGGTGAAATAATTTAATAACATGAATCTCAAATGCGTAAACAAAGGTTTCAGCTGTTTAACTTTACACACATCAACAGACGAAAGAATATTTATGTTCAAATATAGGCAGAATGGTGAATGTTACACATTGTGTAAAGGGCCACTTAAGCCAGCCAGGTCATAAGCCCTGTAGATGTCTAGACTTATATATTACCTTCTCTAAAATGTTTTTCATCTCTGTTGTAATATTTTAATATGAAGGTCATAGTTATTTGATGGTGTAAATTACTTACGCTACAAAATGAATGACCAGAATCTGATACGAACATCGAATGTTAAGGATCTAGGCATTTGATTTGTGAGCATCCTGACATTTCATGAACGCATTGAGACAATTAGTGGTAATGCATTGAAGATGTTAGGATTTGTTCTGCGCA